>NC_138233.1:17435193-17593514 GCF_964197995.2 Scardinius erythrophthalmus | reverse complement strand
AATCAGCCAGTTAATCATTAAGGTTGTGCCCAGCAGGAAGTTTTAACTGAGCCTCACTTAAATCTTCCTCACCAATCACTACACTATAGACAGCTACATAATTATTGAGTCCACATGGAAGCCATTAGCTTTGTTACTGTTCCAGTTGAACTTAACTTATGCAGAAGATAAAAATATGACAAGAAAGAAAACTGGGAACAAAGCAACATTTCTGACCCATGTTTTCGAGAGAACAAAATAATCACTTCGACTGTGGATATTTGATTAAATGCAATAAATTATGTGTGGCATAGTGTGTAGATAAAATGGCAAATTTTATCTTTGCTATCGATTAGCGTGGAGGTAATCGTATCCAATTGTTTTGATAGCAGGCTTTGAGTTATTTCATTTCGGGATAAACATGACCAAAATACATAATACTTTTTTGATGTAGTGGAGGCCAACTAGTAGAGCTGTGCGAGTAATCAGTAGCTCATTATCATTTAAAGAAACATACACCGAAACGGGTCGCTGTGAACAGAGCTGTTTTTGAGGAGGCAAAAATGGTGTTGTTTTACACAACCATTGAGGAATTTTAACCAAAGTACTGTATATTACAAACTTTACATGAAGACCCTAAAGAATCATACCAACTTGTGGAATATGGGCATTCGATGTGCAACTGACTGGATATTATACATGTATTTACTGTCACTTTTGATCAATTTAATGGGTCCTTGCTAAATGACCCCAACTGTTAGAATGAACGATAGTATATTTTTTTGTTGCACATCTTGGTGTTTAGATCCAACTTTTGTTAATGTAATAGATTCTTATGTTTGCATTACAGTACATAGTTGGGCAACTGGGTTGTTCGGTACCAACTTAACAGTTTACTCCTTCATCAGCTTTTGGTATGTGATAAACAACTATACTAGAATGTCAGCTTGCGTGAAAATGATTTATGAATGCTCTTCTTATGAAAGAATGAATTGAAATAACAGTGAGACTCCAAAATAATCACCCATTAGTTTACAGTTGTTAGGCCTACTAAAAAATTCAAAGGGGGTTTAATGCTAACAGCACCAAACTAACACAAATCAAAATGGTTCCTACATTATTTAGAAAGGAAGAGATCTACTCTGCCTTTAAGTCTGCAGATATTACCTCTAGCCTTTAAAAGCTAAAACATACCGTGCAGCCCTGACAACCGCACAGTGAGCCATTACAGCTCAGAGGAAAGTGCCACTGCCACGAGAGTGTAATTTGGACTCAATTAAATCAACTCCCTGCTGTTAAGGTCCTCAGTATCACTCTATCACAGGGCTCCAGAAGGCCCCTGTCCTCGCATCTCAAAGCACACATGGACATAATTATTTCCTTAATTGCAAACTTCACTTTTGCCTCAGACTGAGCGGCCATCATAAGAATTATGCGACTGGGTTGTTAGTTTTCCACTCCTGAAGGATGATGGGGGATAATGGATTTGTATGGAAACGGAAGAGAAAGACTTCCCTGAGACTGACACGTGTAAGTACACTCATGCACTGAGGCATCAGGCATTCACAGGTAACTCTTGTATTGGCAGCTTGTCTTGTATTCTCAAGATGAGAATCTATACTTCACGTTTCCCGCTGTCACAGGATGTGAGAGGCACATCTAGAGCTCTATGGACGTTTTAGATGAGGAGAATTCAATACAGAATTGTGGTAATTCCCCACTCAATTAAAAGAAAGTTCTGTGGAATCCTCATGTACACTTAATTTATCAAGATAACACAGACATAGAGTAGAAGTCTGATATGTGTATTTATACAGTCAGAGAGCAAATACCTATGTAATGCTTTAGCTCTCTCTGCTTTGTTTCCCTAGTCTTGTGTATTATCCCAAGCTTTTATTAAGTATTGATCAAGGTCTGTTTAAAGAAGGTTTACATGATCAAAGAAATGGGAATGGAATGAGCCTGACTTGTTCTTTAATTAAACACATCAGAAGTAATTGAATGATGCCCCGTTGACAGGTCGACCTGTACTGTCATTCTTTTGCCATTGATGGTTACAGTGTCTCATTGCACTGAACGGTTCTGTTACTTAATTGAACGTTTAAGGACTGCTGTAGTCATCAGCATGGATTTGCTTAATACTGTAGTAGTGTGTTGTTTTATTAGATCTTAAAGACCAAAACCAGGGGTTTACTTTCACTCCTCTCTGACTTTTTTGTTGCTTTTCAGATTGTACAGTGTCACTTCAGTGATATATATATATGCAGCCTCGAAATGCACCCTTCTTTTCGCGGGCAATGAAGGATACAACAGATGGACCCTACGCGGCCTTACGTTCCACAGGATTCATTTTGCGCTTGATGACAGGAGTTTTTTGATGAGCATAAGAGACTTCTATTAAAAACATAAAAAAATCTTACTGACTCCAAACTTTTGAACAGTATTTCTGTTATATATATATATTAAATATTTTATATTTTTCATATACAAATTAATTTATATATATTTTTAAATATAAAGTCATAACAGTAGCTTAAAGCTGATTTATTTAAAGTGGAGCGGGTTGGCAGTGTTGTCCTTGGAATATTCTTTTTATTCTTCAGAGCGAATTTGAGGTAATTTTAGCATGATTTTTGTGTGAAGTGAACAAATAATGAGATATTAATTTTGTATATCATATATAGAGTCTCTGAACTTTCTCACTCTCTCACTGTTGCTTTCTTTCTCTCTTCTCTACATACTGTACAGAGACATACATACATCATCAAGGCCGTGCTCATCTTGGCTCTCCATTCAGTCAATGAGTATCCACACTGCAAGACCGCAACCAAAGTATTCC
Source organism: Scardinius erythrophthalmus (assembly GCF_964197995.2). Taxonomy (NCBI): domain Eukaryota; kingdom Metazoa; phylum Chordata; class Actinopteri; order Cypriniformes; family Leuciscidae; genus Scardinius; species Scardinius erythrophthalmus. The sequence goes on along the minus strand of NC_138233.1, from coordinate 17,590,696 downwards.
TGAAATTAATCTCAGATGGCCAAAAAAATTTCACAGTGTTCGTGTGCGAAAATATGACATTCCCTTCAGTATTTTAGGCAAAATAGATTATTCACTCACACTTACTCTCAAAATCTCTTCCGTCTGGTTTGTGTCTCAGTTTCTCTTGCTCTTTTACACACTTGATCTCTTATTCATTCACTCACTCACTTACCCGCTCATTCGTTCAGTTACTCATCTGCGCACACATACACACGCTGGGCAAAAGAGGCTGGATATAATCAATCATTTTGGAGAAAATCACAGCACGCAATCTCCTCTGCTCAAACCTGCATAAATGTGGTATTAGGGACACGAGTGTCATTGGCTTGATGAATCACCAGAGGACTAACGATTATGGAGATCACTATTGACTGGTCATTCATCTCCATGGCTTTCGGATTCATGCTTGGAGATCGCAGCATAGACACAAGCTTTCCTTCTTTCTTTCTTCCTGCAAGCTATTCTTACGAGTGTCCTGGTTGGATGATGTTAGGTGGTTGCACATTAAGAAGTTTTGACATAGGTGTCTTGTATGTATAATTGATAGCAGTCTCAAGGCCCCAAAATACTCGCTGAAGTTCTTTTTTGTTCTTCATTTAGGGGTTAAACGAAGTACGAAATATGTGAGCAGAGATATACTGTTAGTGAACATCTGACGCCGCCCTCACTGCTGAGAGCGACGGTTTGATGAATATGTAAATATGTGCTGCGCACTTTCCTCTCAATTGCAAAATAAACGCACAACAAAATTGAGATAACAGCAAGCATTTTTTTTATAAAGCATAAGAAAAGAATCTGATCATAGCAACGATATGTCTGCACGAGCTCTGCAATTTGGCACTCTAGTCGCATGCTTATTTATATAGCACTTCATACAATAGATGGCTTAAAATGTCTATGTGGTGTTTTTAATATGCTTTAAGACAAACCATGTGCAAATTTAGTCAACACCGTTGTTGAGTATTTTCTCCTTAAAACTGCAGTGAACAAAAAAGCGGCTTGAAAACGCTGGTGTTTCTGACGTCACAAACTACCTTGTAACTAATCACGTCAAGGTGTGATCATCACCGAGTGGATCTCTGAGCTGGTGCTAGTGAGTGGAGGCGGGGCTAATTTGCATATTCATAGAACTATGAGGCAAGGGTGTAAAGTTACATTCAAGATATTATAAAGGAACACTTAACCATTTGCATTAAGCTTTGTATCGTTAGAAACCCAGTCATATTTTTGAACGGTCGTGCATTATTCCCTAATTTTCCCCTGAGAGTGGAGAAATAAGGATTTCAGTGTTGCAGTTCCTGCTTATAATGATGTAAAAATCATAATTTTGTGTCATTCTAAGCAGGAAGTCCCATATCTTTGTAGAGGGTTTGAGAATACAAACACTCATTCCTCATTTTTCCTGGGGGTGGGACCCACTATCCGCCATCTTGTTTGGAAGCTAAGCTAACAGGCGCTGTGGAGCCAGATGTGAAGTTATGATGGAGCCAGATGTGAAGAGGATTTCGAAAGTCTGATGCTTGAATCAGATGTTCATGGCCACCTTTATGAGCCGCAATATAGTGAAGAGCAGCTGAGGCTGATGGAGGAACAGGAGGCGGCTGCTGCAGAAGACCAGCCTGTTGCGGACGAGGAGCCTGGACTGGCTTGAGCTGGGGCAGACTGGTGATGCCTGTGCTCTCACTGTGCGCCTACAGACACAGAGATGTCCGCTGCAAAGAATTTCAACGATGCCAGTTTCTCCTGGACGAAATCTCTGAATCAGACGAGGACAAACGTTTGTGTTGTGAACCATCCTAATTTCTGGATTAGTGGGAGTGGCTTGCGGAGCTGTGCAATGTAGTGCATTGTGAGAGAAGAAGAAGAAGAAGAAGAAGAAGAAGAAGAAGAACCCCAAAAGTTACTTCCTGTCTTTTCTCATTCAAGAAGGCATCAAATTCTAAATTTCATTACATTTCGACTACACATATGACCCACTTTCAATAAAGATTAATGTTCCCATGGGTGAAATGCTCCTTTAAGGCATGAAGAAATTTTTTTCAAGAAAAAAACTTTTAAATATGTAATTTTGGTGATCAAAGATGAGTTTTAAGTGATAAAATTAATTATTGACTACTGGGGGATTTTAAAATCAAACAGCTTTACAGTATTAAAAATGAAAAACAGTGTCAGTGTCTCGTTTCATCATCAGTACAACTTCATTTTTCACTATACAGCAGCTCTCGTGTGTTCATGTTTTTACTCACGGACGATTACTCCACATGAAAGAAGGCGGAGCCTCAGCGCACACCTACCTATTAGGTAATCGCCACGGACCAATGGTAGTACAAAGGTGTTTACCAGCCGAAGCAAACTTTTGCGTAAAGTTTGCTTTGGCAAGCTGTTTCGAGCTCTCAAAACTAACTCCAAACGAACTTCGTTTTGGCCTGATTTTGTTCGAAATTATGTGTCATCGGTTTGTTCTTTGATTTCATTTAAATTATATCGGGACCTTTATATTCAAAGGGGTAATTCTTCAAATTTGCCCAAAGTTAGAAATCTAATAGACTTGTTACATTGTCTAATTAGAATGCACAGAGAGCATAATTAAGCCTAACAGTAAGTAGCTCACCAATGGCCAAGTTTTTGAAAAAACTGTCACCTCAGATGAAGCAATTCCTCTTGCTAACCGCACTATATTTGGAAGGTTACTCCATGCCATGGTGAGTCTTTGGAAGTCATCTAGAGACATCAGAGTTAATTAGGAACACTGATTCGGGGAAATGCCACCTCAAGGTCACTGTGGAATGTGTCTGTAATTTCCAACATGTAATTGTTCATTGATGTGCTGCTGTATATGTATGTCAGCTCTTTTAGTAGATTTTTTTTTACTGTTGCGATTTTTAATTTGACCACCATTCTACTAATCAAAGAAAGCACACTTTTTATGCTCGTGAAGCGAATGTTCAAAAGTAGCAGAATTATTGTTTTGTTTTTTTGTTATACAATTCATTACAAATACATCATCAAACAGGGGAAGTATATTGTATGTGGGAATGCAACTCTTTATCCATCCATCAATGCATTCTACAAAACACTTATCCTATGTCGGGTTACGGAGCCAGTCTATTGCAAAACTCCTTTCAAAAGTCTTTGAAAAATAAAAGAAGATAACTTTTTTTTTTTTTTTAGAATCTCTAAAATTGTTCAAATATCATCTTTTGACCAGAGTTTGGTCACACAAAAATCACTGGTTAAAATGCCTTGAGCATGGAACAATACTACCCTGTTATAGAGGAATGAGTGACTGGGAAATTGTTCACAAACACTGTCATTAAAAAGTATGGAGTCAGTTTTCTTTTCTTTTAAGAAAGTAATACTTTTATTTAGGAAGGATGAATTAAATGAATAATTAATCAAAAGTGACAGTAAAGACATTTATAATCTTACAAAAGATTTGTATTTCAAATAAATGCTGTTCTTTTGAACTTTCTATACATCAAAGAATCCTGGAAAAAAAAATGGATCAAGGTTTCCACAAAAAAATTCAGCAACACACCTGTTTTCAACATAAGAAATGTTTCTTGAGCACAAAATCAGCATACAACAACATACATTACAGATGATCTGATTAGGTTTGAAATACAACCAGAGGTATAATATGCTGCAACCACAGCAACAGTAAATATAAAAGTAATAGTAAAATCAGCTCTTCTCCTTTAGCAGTTTAGTTTGGTATATTCATCCTCTGCAGCTCATTCTCCCCCTGTGGACCATATCTCTTTGCCCTCACAACTGCTTCACTTTTTACCACCTCAGATACTGTTGTACTGAATATTGATAAATAAGGTGACATACATTTCGTAGTAAGATTCATTGTCATATTCAGTTAAGTTGACTGGTGGCAATCCATTCACATGGATGCAGGCAGGATGTTGAAAATGCTGCTATTCAGAGTCGAATGTGATGACACATTGTGATTGAATGCCTAAAGCTGAAAAGTATACCAATTTTGGTATTTAAAATAGTCATATCTATATTTTGGATCATGCAGTAAACTTCATACATCTCAAACATCTCATACACCGTCTATGTAATGGCAGAAAAAAAAAAAAAAAGATTTTTTAAAACATTCATTAATATGTGTCTCCTTACTGACAACCTGACATATTTCACTAGCATTTTTGCATGTAGCATTTAGTATATTTCTCAGGTCTTTCAAAAGGCAGTGATAACCCTTATAATGCAATCAATAGAAATTGTATTTTGTTTGAGTACATCCATATCAAAACGTTTTCTGTGCATGTATCACCCTCAGTGATTTCAAGTCCAAATCATTTGTTTTCAAACAGACAGCTGTGCCCTCATCTAATGAGAAATTACAGTGTTACTCGTCCCCACTAGAGGGTACAAATGAGTCCAGCGGTGATGGATTAGCTGGAAAAAGAGACATTTAGTACTGTCCCAGAAATTGTGTTTCGAGGATTCAAGCAGACCGTTTCCAGAACAATGTTTGCAGAAGATCTATTGAAGAATTAGAGTTTGATGGGAGTGACCTTAACAGTGTTTGTCATAAAGTTTAATTGGAAATTCTGTAGGTGTGACGTTTATGTCCGTCCGAATGGGTGACAAATATGTTAATGTGTTATTGCGGCACATTTACTGCCAGTAAGAAGCGAAGCACATTATAAACAGTGTCAGTCAATGCCAAATATTAGTATCTTGTCTTATACAATACACAAAGCAATCACTTAAAACGCCCTTTAATGTGGTTGATTTTCAACATCAATTTTCTGAATATTTTTGAGCAAAAAAAGTTTCATAGACATGGTGAAACATTACTTATTCACGTAATGAGTGTACACTGCAATTTTGGGCCAGCCTGGTTCCTCTGCAGATAGAAGCGTATCACTTTTCTGTTGTTGTCTTTCAGTTGCAGTACAAGGCAAGCTACTGATCAAGCTGGCTTTCATGCAGATAATAGCACTTCCTGCTGGGAGAGAGTTTGATGTGCTGGTGTTTGGCATGGAGACTTAGATGCAAGGCTCTGGTGAGTGGAACAGCTTGCCTCGAGAGATAACTCCATCTCAGCATGAGGTCTGAGGGCTGGGACGCATGAGGAGGGCACTACCGCTCCCCCTGCTGAGTCCAAAAAACCTCTGGACTCCAACTCTGGATTCTGTTCTTGCTGGACTCCATGACATGCAAAGGGCGACAGATGATAAAAGAGTAATTCAGAGAAAGAACGAGGAGATAAAAGTGGAGTTTGTAATGGAAAATAAAAGAGCTGAAAAGAATATGAGGGCAGAGACAGAAAGAAGAATGAGTCTGAGAAAAAGAGTGGGGGAGGAGAAATGGGGGCGGCTGATGCGAAAACATGAGATACCGGAAGAGAGCAAAAAACAGAGAAGGGCAAAGGGAGCGACAGACGCCTCAAGCTCTCTTTCGAGTGGGATTAAGTAGCTGGGGCTTTTGTAATTAATGATCTTCATTCTTTACACACAGCTACTGTGAGAGCTGTCATTTCACAGCCGTCAAAGTGCGATTCATATGCCACGTGCTTTTCGCATCAGCTCTTTGATGAAAGCCAAAAGGCCCACTAATGTCCTCTAAGCAGGGACAACTACATGAAAAATGCCACTGCAGGCCAGTCTTCGGGGAGATGATGCCACATAGAAACCTCACCATCTGTACCGCTAATTAACTGATTAACTGAAGCCAAATTAGCTTTTATTTTAAGGAAAAACCCAGTCAATTGCCATAAGACAAGTGCAAATTCATTATGCTGGTTTAATGATCACATAAAATATCACAATTTTCATTCAAAACAATGGGATTTTAGTTGCTTGTTGAATATGTATTGGATCGTAATGGGAAGTTCATTTAACCCTCATGTTCTGGTTGGGCTCTGACAGACCCCCAAGGCAATGTTACTTAAAAAATGCATTTAACATTCAAGCATCAGATTGCATAATGTTTTCCTGTAAAAACTGGTAATAAGGAAACTTGATAACATGCTTCAGTAGGCCTCCATTTAAAAAAACAACAAAAAAACATTACTTTGGAGTCTCAGAGACACTAGATATTAAATATGAATGTGGCAAGTTTTCACATAATATTCTTTGACCACATACACACTGTAAAGATGCAATCCTGTTACTGTATGCAATGTACTGTAGCTATAGTTTATACAATGTGTTTTTGCAACAAGGTTAGAGAATTACATAATTCATATCTCTCTTTCCACACACACACACACACACACACACACACACACACACACACACACACACACACAGTGTGTGTATGGAATTTTTGGAAAAATTTTTTTTTACAAACATAAACCAGTAAATCTCAACTTAGTAGTGAAGCAATGTACATTGTGTGATTTCCATTAGAAGTCTTATACCAGTATTTAAGTTTCCTTCCATTTTTTGAAATGTATTATCTATTTATGATGAAATTCTTGTTGTTTATATAAAATTATTACATACTAATGAAAGAGAAAACCAGACTTGTTCAGTATTCAGCGATGCTCCGGGTCCTCGTGCAGTTAATGACACTGCCTGTCTATCGCGCGGATCCCGCGCTAACGACCCGTCCTCTCATCAGCACCGCAGCGCGCGCTCACACACACACAGGGAGAACAGAGGAGTGGTACAGTCCTTGGCTTCATCACATGGGTTTCTCACACAGCTAGAACTAACGCTTCTTGACTTAGTGCTTCTGGGTTCACCGGGTCCAGATCGTTGTCTCGTTATTTAGACAGTATTTGTGGCTGGTCGTTTGCGGAAGAATTCCCCCCCGCTCGAGAGCACTCAGTGTGTGAGAGACGCGGGAAGGCGTGACTGCGGGAAATTTATCGTCCTAACCGTTATTTTACCTCATCTCACAGCTGCTGCTTTTAATAAGTTTGGATACCTACTGTAAAGTTTTTTTTCATCTCGTTCCACTACAATGGGGATCTAAACCGAATTTTACAAGGTAAGAAATGATATGAGAAACATTAGTGTCAGGTTACTTTTGTTTCATGTTGCTGTTACTTGTTAGTTGGTGCAGTTGGATAACGTTTGCCAATATGTTGAGACATTATGCCACTGTTTTTAATAAATAAACAGCCTTTCAAGTAGGCTAGTGAGTATTTTATTGAAACGTTTGCAGCTGCATTTTGCAAGTTGGAATCCTCAGTGTCTTCATCCACTTTAATGGCATGAATTCCGCCCAGCTGCACGGAAATAACCGGACTCAAACTTGTTGCAATTTGCCACCTTGGGGAATGAAATTCATGCTTAGAATAGCTAGGTTAGGAATGGACTGATGACCTGTCCTATCCCACAGCCTCTTACTGTGCTTGACATGCCATGAAAATGTTTGCAAATGTATTCGTGGACAAACAGGTAGTTAACCATTGATCTTCAGTGCACAAAACCATGGTGCGGATTATGGGGGCGTATTTCAGGGCTTGAATTTCCCCAAATTAATTCAAAAGAAAAGGTTGGGGAGGTGGGGGGTATTTTTGTTTATTTATTTTTTTATTTCCCCATACAACCGTACTGTAGGTCTCAACACTTTCTTCAGTTGCAAAATGATAAAAAAATGTTTTAGACAAGACAGTGACAAGTTAGTCAGCGCGCGTATTTCTGACGAAGTTTAGGGAACAGAAGTCGCATTCGCTGTTGCGATCTGTTTAGGGCGGCAAGTCGGTAAATTACGTCAAATTATATTTTTAGAGTTATATATCAGGCTACAAATACATCACAAAACAAGTAGTGCCGTTTAAAATGTTAACTGTAAATTGGCGCTGCTAGCACGAACGTCAAATAACAATCTCTGTTGCGCGAGACAGTTTCCTCAGCATCGTTAATTACCTTTTACGTTTATTAATTTTACATACATTTAAATTAGGCCTATACGAATTTTAAACAGTTAACAGCATTTAAGAATTTTAAACAGTTAACAGCATTTAACAGTAGCCCAAAGAAGCATCAATGAAACGTGATAACGATATCTCAGTTTCAATTACAAGACACATTACGACCATTGTTTCATTGTTCTCTTTATGAGACGATGAGAATTGAGAAATTATCAGATTGAAGTGGTCTAGCTAATCTGATCCTTGGTTCATAGACTCCTTAAATGAGCCAGTTAAGTGACTGAATATAAGTATACTGAACCATTAATTTGCAATACCGATTAAACGACGTTGCAGTTATATTATTGTCTCAGATCACTTATACTACATGGAGATGAGCATATGACTAATTGAGCTAATTTGTCATCAAGGACACTGGTGGCACAAAACGATGAACAAGGCAATACTTCATCAAATCAGTTCAACAAGGATTATGAAGGGCTCTCATTAGACCCAGATAAAGATTATAGAACAGTTATCAACTGAGGTACGACTAAAATAGATTTTCAAAGCCTTTTGCAATAGCATTGATTAATTTAAACCGATTCCATTTATGTTCATTATAACGGCGACAGCATCTTAAAGAACATATTGCGCTTGAAACCCCATCAATTTTGCTTTTACACGCTAGAAAAAATAAAGACCTCATTGTGATATATAACAAAAGAAGCACAACATCAGAAAAAAAGGATTTGTTGTGACTGAAAAGGTAGTCGAGTAGAGGCCTGCCATTTTGATTTGTGCTCTGATGATCTCGATCATCTCATACAGAAACAGTGTTTTGTTGATATTCACATTCTGTAGGTCCATAGATTCACATTCTTCTTACACTTTGCGAAATAAGACAATGGCGCTTTGAAGCCCAGCAAATACTCAGCCTGTTCATATTATGATTTTACAGTTTTTTTTTGGCACATTAAAAATAGAGGTCATCACATTGTGAACATACTAGACCCCTGATTGCAGAGAAAACCACGTCGTCCTCTGATTAAGGAAAAGCACATTTGTCGTCTGGTTTGGGGATGAAAAAGGATAGAGAGTGAGGAAAAAACAAAAGGTCACTAATGTCAGTTGCTTATTTAGAAGATAACGTCTCTCATGTATCACATATTCAGCTGGGCAGAGAGTGTTAGCCTTTTACCTTGTATCAAACGATTCAAATAACACTGATAAGTCAAGCTTCAATGAAGTGAAAGGTTACATTTAGCCCTGCTCCATGCTTCATAAATCATATGAATCTTATTTATTGTTTTACTGCAGAGTGAAAAACTCAACAACAACAAAAAAATATCACCATCAAGTACCTTTTGTGAAATCCTATCCTATTTGCAGAAGTAACTCATAATGACTGTCCTCTTAGATGATGTTACCTTAGTCAGTCTTGCGGACTGGCATTTCGCTGATTGGCATGCAGTCCATCTATAAATGACAATTGTGTTCATTTTTAGTTAGGCTAATTCTACAATGACATTTTTGGCAGTTTATTGAGTAGAAAAGCCCTTGTCACTTCTTTCAATATTTGTTTATTTGCTTGAGCACTCCAGGTGAAGGAGCTTTTAAAGTCCAGTGTAGAGAGAGATCGAGTGAATGACTGTGTGTGTGTGTGTGTGTGTGTGTGTGTGTGTGTGTGTGTGTGTGTGTCTATGAAAGTAGCTCAGCCATCAGTGCCTATTTCAATAGTGCTAAGCAAACAGGCGCAGGTTAATGTACCCTGACAAACACGCACTGCCAGCACGTCAGCCTCTGCGTTTCACATTTACACTATATTTATTCTGCATAATCACAGTGGACAGACCCGATCTCTGTTGGCTTAACATTGTCCAGGTTATCACAGCCTGTAAAGGATTAGTCTGATTTATCGTCTATACAAAAACGTCCCAATATGCCACATTTTTAAACTGTGGAGGATCTGAAAATTGTCCTTGGCTGAAATCCATTTATAGTGTTTGCTCTGGATTTATCCCTTTTTTAACCATTGCACGCTTCGACTAACAAGAACACAAACAATTCTTTAACAAACAAGTTTGCGAAGATGCCAAGAGGCTGACACAAATACATCTTGCTCAATATTTGCTTCAAGCAACACAGTTTACCACCTCAGAGAATTAACAGCTAATCAATTTCAATGCACTGTAGATGAATCAGAGATGTTATACTGTTTGCCGGCAGTTGCAGTTACAGGATCCTACGGCCAAATTGACATCTGATTTCCCTCGTGAACTTCAACACGTCAACAAGACTTTACACATATTGATTACTTTTTAAACTGGTGTCATTTAAAATTGACTTTCCAACAGCTGAGTGAAGGACAAATCAGGCTTCCAAAAAATGCACAGACACAAATACATGCAAAGTAAGTCTCAAAGGACTAGACTGGCTCAGCAAGAGCAGTGGCTAGAATACGGCAATTAATGCTTTTGATGGATCCATGGATGTAATATCGGTCCTTTTTAAATAAGTTATTTTGTACAATGTTACAATAAAAGCAACATGCAGTGTTTTAAATTGTACTTGGTTTGTTGTAAAGACGTGTCTGAAATGCAATCAACGAAAAATGTAACCCTGGCAATGTACCTGTTTAGTAGTATTATTGTGCATCTAATCTACTTCTTTAGCTAAAAATCAGCCGCATTTCATTGTGAGACAAGCTGAAATACATGTCAGCCAAAGTCTCTTGTGCATTGTGTTTCTGTGTGCTTATTAGTACTGAATTGTGATGGATTGCTACCTGCATTATCTGATACTTTACATGATTTTACAAGAACCAGTGGTGTGATTTATTGCGACTGCAGCTGTATCTCGAAACTTTTGGTCTTTTTGGAGCATCTAGAAAGTGTCTGTGCATTTCTGGTCATGCATTTTGTTTCACCCTAAGGGATAAGAACATTGTGGATTGTGCTTGTGTGTGTGTGTGTGCGCAAGTGAATTGCTTCAAGTCAGAGACATTCTCTGTGTGCTATAGATGTCCTAAAGTCCATTACAGACTTGGCTGCCTGCAGTACACTTTTCCAACCTCCATAACATCCTTGTTTAAATTGTCTTTCATTCTCTTTTTCTCGCTTTTCCCCCCATCTTCACCTGCCCTCCCACCCCCCGCTTTACTCTCCAATTTGCTCTGGAGCTCTCTTGCCTGCCTCCTGCTGTGTTGGAGGCAGCCTATGATTTGCCACAGGCAGGAAGTGCGCTGACCAGGCAGAGAAACTCGCCAGTATCCCTGTTCCAAACTGCCTCAGCTCTGGAACCAAGGGATTTACATTAATGTCCTGCAGAAATGACAGTCAAAACCTAATGCTATATATGAGAACAAAAACTGAAGAGAAAAACGGGAGAGGGTATAACATGAGTAATGAGAGATGCTTGTGGCACAAATCATATTCTGTAATGAAATTAAATTAATGCGGTTTATGATCGAGTGGATTAGGATCTTTAGTGTGGTGCGATGAGGTTTGCTTGCTGCTGAATATTTGAAAAACAGGTATTTAAAAAGGCCACTATCCCTTTATAATTTGAGGTGAAAACCATTTCAGGTGATTACTGATAAACATTTTTCCTAAAACGCAATCAAGAAAATATGCCATGTTGAAATCAAAGTTATTTTCCCTTCAATCCTCATCTTGATATGAAGTCAAGGCAAACTGTTTTTTTTTTTCATTTGCTTTCCTCTGCTGTCACTTCATTTGCTTTATATTGCTGAATATATTCACCTCAGCCTTCCCCCGTCAGTTCTCTCTTTTGCTTTCCTTTCAAGTGAATGAAAACTTGTTAGGTCTGAAGTTTATGTAACTACAAAATATTGCATTTTGTACAGTCAATGCATTTACAGGGCTCGACATTAAGCCTTTTAATGTGCTTGTCCTTCGGACAAGTAAATCTGTCATTTACTTGTCCGAGTAAAAAAGTTGCTTGTCAGGATTTTTTTGTTTATAAATATTTATTCTGAAGCAATATTCTTATGCAGTGTTTAATCAGCTTTGATATACTTAAATGCGCATATTGTAACATCTTCACATTTAAAGCCCCCCCTCCCCAATCTTATTAAATGTATGCTTCATCTTTCATTTTAAATTCCTAAATTTGATCAATAAATCAAATTATTTAGAATAATAAGGCACTATAGGCCTGTTACCCTAGGCAGGGCTGATCAAATTAAATAATTTACACTGAAAAATTACAATTGCATTAAATAATGTTAAAAATACAAATAAGAAACATTGGAAAGAATGATACTTTTAAACATAACCCTAAACTGCCAGTAGGTGGTGGCAGGCGACCGTCTTAATGAGCGGGTCATTGATTCATTCATCCAAAGGATTCGTTCAAACGACTGATTTGTTCAAGCATGAGACAGATATTTATGAATGTGTCATTGAATCTTTGAGTGTTGCTGTGAGATGCGTTATGGTTCTGCTGTGATCTTTGTTTGGAACTATTTTCGCTGAAACAGAACACAAACAGTCAATATTGCTTATAAAATGTACTTAATTTTAACTGTTTATTGAACTGTTGCATGAAATCAATGTCACATTTTCAATCGTGATGGTATTCAGGAAAACAACACTCATTGTGTGAGGTTGCTTAACTGTATCATATGTTAAAAATATAAAAACTCAAATTTTGAATTTTTATCGGCAGTATGTTTGTTAACTGAGTTTCTTTGAGTGAGCTGCTCTCACTTGTTTAGATTTCTTCTCGAAATGCTGCACGAGCGTCAACTGCGCAACCTTGTAACCATACATTACACTATCGATCGCAACTTACAACTAATGTAATAAAATCAAAATCATTCTCTCGTTTTAGTGATTCCCTAGTTAATTTTTTGTCATTGATGTTCTAATCAGGCTACTTGTCCGGTAGGGCAAGTAAAATTCTCTTTCGCTTATCCACTGTTCTGGACAAGCGTTAATGTCGAGCCCTGAGATTTACAGGATTCTGCACTGTTTATCAAAACGCCTCCATCACATCTAGTTCAAAGAAAACATTGCTGGCCATAATGCTAGCAAGATGTTTACATTAATATTGATTTATATTAAACGTATGTATTGAATGTATATGTGTATATAAGTAGATTAAAGTACTGTTTGCTGTTTGTGAATGTTTTTGAATTCAATACAGGCACATTATGAATGTGTGTGTGTGTGTGTGTGTGTGTGTGTGTGTGTGGTGTGTGTGTGTGTGTGTGTGTGTGTGTGTGTGAGTGAGTGAGTGTGTATGTGCATTTATTTCTGACCGTTATTTCTGAAATATAAGTAAAAAATAAATAAAACGTAAAACTTAATGCAACTTAAATTCTAAAGTGACTTATATAGGCTAATGCAGTTAATGCAATGCATGCAAAACATGCGCAAAACTCACATTTGGTTTCATGCTGAGGGGTAGCTATTTGTCTATTTGTACATCACATTTCCCACACGTCAATATGATAGTTTGTTTACTAAAATAGATATCTTTTTCTTTTAATAATTTTAAGTTCTGTTCTGAATAGTGTTAAATTGAAAGTGTTTGTTGAGGAGTGAGGGGAGCTAAATGTTGCAGTAACATTTTTTTAATTTACTGGTATTTTACATAATTTCTTAATAATGTAACTTGTACACATATGCAACCTATCTTGAACCTGTGTAATATATATATATATATATATATATATATGGGCATGGAGGAGTTATCTTTAGAACATAGGACGTAAGTAAAAAAAAAAAAAAAAAAGCCCATGGCAGTGCCGTGTGAGACATGTAATATTTTTTTAATAAGACCTGTGATCTCTGTTTTCTGTTAGTGCTATCATTACCTATATAACCTCGCTCCCACCTCTTTAAATGCTGTAGTTTTGCTTAATCATTTTAAGATCCATGCTGAAACAGATTTTCACAAATTAATTCCTTTGCCCATTGAATTGAGATTAAAAATTAAAAATTCAAAATTAAAAACAAAATAGTCATAAAGAACATCGTCATCTTGCAAGAGTTTTTTTGTGCATTATTGTGCCATTTAGGAAAATATTGGATGTCTTATTGATATTAAAGTAATGATTCAAGAATCATTAAACCCTTTAGTCATCTCTGAGGAAGTTGCACATCCTAGTAGATGATTTTAGACAGAATATCTGATATAAACGTTAAAGCTCTAAATTAAATCTCACCGGCAAACCTCTTCCAGCTAGTCCAAGAAAAGCACAGCCTTGAGGTCATGAATACTGAAAAAGACGAACACAAGTGGATGTGTCTTCCTCCAGGCCTGTGCACATCTGTGTCTGCTGCATCGCATCTCCACCGTGATGCGGGGGTGGTGAAAATGACGACCCCCAGACAATAGTGGCACTATCCCAGGGTGCAGCAGTGTAGTGTGGGAACAGGCACTGGCTAATGGAAGCGTGCCCTTGTTTCCCGTCTGTGTTTTTTCTTCCCGTTGTCTCACAGCGAGCGAGTGGCTGGGCTGGGCTCAGGGAGAGCAGTGCTGCGCATGAATTATGCAAAGCTGTCAAAGCAAGCTATTGTCGGTGGTGGCGGCCACACTAAAGCTCAGAACGGGTTGGGTGGGGGGTTAGCGGCGATGGAGGGGGAGGGGTTCTGTATTTCTTCGGGTTATGTGCACTTAGTATCCTGGAGCGAACTTTAGAGGCTGGTCTTGCTCTGTGGAGGTCAATTTGAAAGATCCGGGCAGGAGGATTAAAGAAAGGCTTTTAGACGAAGAGGAGGGGAGTGAATTGATGGAGAGAAGGACGTTGATGATGATGCAGACTTAAAAATGATTTTGATTCAATTAAAGTGTCGTGCATTCTAATGAGATGCTAACACTGGAGAAACCCACTTATATTTTCACCTGTATTGTGTGTGGAATGGTGGATGTTAAATGAATTCTTAAACTTAATCTTAATGTAGGGAGTTATAAAATGTATGATTGTGCGGTTCTATATAATCATAGGCATAAATAAACAATGCGGCCGCCATAGATGTTAACAGCACAGTGTCATCTGGGTACTCTGTCACAGAGAGAAATCTTACAGACTACCACAGAGAATTTATTATGTACACCGTATTAAATAATGAGCAGGATTACTCACTGTCTGTATGTTGAAACCATGTCATTAATGATGACCAAAGCGTTTTCTAGAAATTGGACAAAGTAGCTACTTACTGTATCAGGTTATTTTATTGCGTGCATTTTGTTTGCAGCAACCCTCTCCCAAGAGGCAACTCATTTGGAGTGATGTATGATTTGTCCCATTCTTAAGTTGCTTCTGGTAAATATATAAATCAGGGATGTGCAGATTTAACTCTGGACGTTTGTTCCAGTCTCATGTTTCTGCCTGAGTCAGATGCTAAGCCTGTGTGGACCTGCGAGACTATATGTTTTGTTAGAGTACCACAAAAACAGAAAATACAGCAAAGATTATTAGGTGAGACTGTTTGTGAGATTAATATAGGTCTATATGGAGTGCATCAGCTTTTTCCACTCTGTTCTGGCCATAGTTGCCTTCAGAGTATGGTTCAATTTAATTTGTTTAACTTGCACATCTTTACTTTCTGAAATAAAATAATTAGATTCTTACTGTATTTCAGTTAGATAAAATGCAAAATATTTGTATAATAAGCCGTATGCCCAAAAAGGTTTACTGTTGATGAACTCTGTATTCTTTGTGTTTAAATTGTGTGATCTTTTTCATTCATGTCTCTTTGGCCAATTTGTCATTATTCATGAGAAATTTTCGTTCCTATAGAGCAGGGGGTCGGCAAGTAACTTTGGCCGCGGGCCAATATTTTTATTATCCAGTAGATGGCGGGCCAGCTACACAGAGTAGGCCTATGGATACAAATTAAATACTATTATATAGGCCTATAATCGCGGAACATGATGGGTCCGTCACCGCCCGTGGATCATTCCTTCAATCGTTTTTTTTTTATAAACAAGGTAAAAAATATAAAAAAGGCCATTATTTTTCCATTATTTATTTCCTGAACTAAAATGAAAAAACGAATAACAATGGGTTTTCTGATTTTCTGATTGTGCTCAGATCAAAAATAGAAAAAATTAATTACTGGATTAGACAAATTTTAATTTTGATTTTTAATTTTTTTTTATTTAACACCTTAGGCATATATCAAGGAAATCATTTTAAACAGATTACAGACATTTTAATAAAGGTGTGAATAGCTATCATACCTCATTCGCTTACAGTCCGACTTTTGAACTTTATTATTCCTTTTTTTATTATTATTATTTATTCGGGACACACTGATACACACCTAAGGTTTAAGGAGGTCTGCGCGGGACTGTTTTTTTTTTCATCCCGCTCCCACAAGGTTCTATTCAGCAACCGCTTAAAATACACTCGGTGTTCACCCGCTTTATTTCCCGAGCTGACGGGTCCGCAAAATTTAGATCTCGCTTCCATAATCTCACATTCAAATGTCTCTAACGGAAAGAATGAGATTAAAGGTCCCGTTCTATGCCCCTTTTCACAAGATGTAAAATAAGTCTCTGATGTCCCCAGAGTGTGTATGTGAAGTTTGAGCTCAAAATACCCAACAGATCATTTTTTACAACATGTTTAAATTGACATTTTTTGGGGCTCAGAAAAACGAGCCGTTTCAGTGTGTCCCCTTTAAATGCAAATGAGGTGCTGCTGGACGACACAGGGGGCGGAGTTTCATGAGCTCGTGCTCAGTCTGTCAGGAAAAATTCATCTCAAGGAGTGATGATAATATCAGAAACTCTCAGTAACGGCGTTCATTTCGAGTCGGACAATAATGCCTACAGAGTCAGAGTGCTGTATAGAGATGAAACAGGTATGGTTTAGTAGTTTAATTACGGTTATTATAACGTATTTGTCATCTGCTTGTAGGCTATGTATCCATTATTTATTAATAGCCTACAAGTCTGCTGTCTGAATGATGATCAAACATGTACTGATGAGTTTAATAAAGTTTATTGTACATCACACAAAAGATGAAGCGTCAGTTTTACTTCAGAAAATCACCGTAAGAGCTAAGTAAACACAGTAGGCTAAGTTATAAGAAGTGCGCAAGTAGCCAGTAGAGTTGAGGGAGCATTCCTGTGGGCGGAGGTTAGTCAAGAAACGGTTCTGGTGACATCACTAATGCAGGATGTAGAGGTGTGTAGTCCAATCGAGCCGTTTTTTGTAGTCAACTTCTGTTAAATAAAATATCTCGCTTGGCATTGAACTTTGAGCTTTATAATTTTACAGATATTATTTATGCTCTAACAGCAACATTACACACTAACTAAAGTTTGAAACATGGAATCGCATGCAACGGGACCTTTAAGTAGCCTATAATAAATGCTATACAAAAATTGTGTTCGTGTCAATATAAATATTAGGCTATTGTAACATTGTACTGTCAGCAGAGAAAAAAATGCCACAGAAAAAAATTATGAAATATAAATAGCCTAACATAAATTAAATAGGACAAAGCCTATCACTCAAATTTCTAAGCAACATAAACGAAAATCATATTGCCCTACTGACAAATGAAGTAGGCTATTTTCTGCCGAACTATTTCAAACATCCTTGCAAAAAAAGAATGTTGTTGACTGACAATGATTTCAGTACCAAACAAACAGCTCCTCAGAGCTAGGTGTAGCCTACAGGTGGTCAGAATTAAGTGCGGATACGCTGTCAAAAGATGTCGGGAGTGGGCTATTCTCAGTCAGACCGCCCGCTCCGTCCAAAGTAGCCTATACCAGAGTTCTGACCGCTACCGTGTTTTGATGCGCGAATGGACACAAAGTGGTCAAACCTATAACTAGACGCGGCAGGCGCGAATTTTACGCGCTATTCGCGTCCGGTGTGAACGCACAGTTATACTTTAAAATGTAATGAAATCGCCGCGCGACTACGGCTTTTCTCAAGTAGTGGAAGAGTTTTGTGCAGCATTTAGGACTTCCAAAATAATCCGGCGGGCCAGAAAATATTCCTGGCGGGCCTGTTTTGGCCCGCGGGCCGCCAGTTGTCGTTCCCTGCTATAGAGCGACACTACATTGCAGCATGCTTCTGTAGATACATCTCTTTTTAGAAGATACATCTCCTCCTAGAAGTTCACTTAAAGTTACTTTTTACTAAGGATGATTGTGTGCAATGTTCCGGTTGAAAAGCTTGTTAGTTATCCTATCTGCTGGCACTCTGAGCTGGAGTTTTTACAGCTAGACCATCTCCCGCTTGGCCTTCTTTCACCGAGCAACCATCCCATGTCTCACTGGATGAGCCACTTCGAAGCAAATTTATATACTCCAGAGAAGTAACTGGATACTGTTTAATTCTGTGGTCTCTTAAAAAAGCCCACATTTCATCCATTTCCAGCCATATGTTTCCCTACCAAAATAGTTAAAACAAGCAGAAAAGTCTAACCTATTTGCCTGGAAGTTGGCATATTAGGTAGGATACATCATTATATTTTGTATTTACATTTCGTTTCTCATATTTCTGACATGAATCAATAATAAACCATATTACATCAGTTTGAATAAGAACAAATTTACTCTGGTATTCTCTGATGTTTTGAATATGGATGTTGATTTTTGAGAAGTTCAGAGAAATAATGAGAAAAGACGTTCCAAGGTGAAGCAAATGAATACATAGGAAACATACTGTGGATTAGTTCTTTTAGAAGATATTTTCTCATTAAGTCATTGGAGGTATGATGGTGGTTCTTCTCATTTAAAAAATATCCATTTGTAATTTTTGAACGACTTCAATGGCACCTAGTAAAAACATCTTGATCATAGGCTACCTAGTTTTTAAATGACTAAAAAACGTTCTAGGATTTATTTCATATAACTTATTTCCGTTGCATTCATCCATTCCATCTGTCTCTTATTAATATTGGAATGAATTACTAGTCTAAGGTCAGAGGGTAGACTGAACAATGATGTTTTCAATACTGATTTAAAAAACACATTTAATGTTTAACTGAACATCCTGTATATGGTACATGCACTAAATGCTAAGCACAAAGTTGTCAGATTTGCTGTGGAATCATTCTGCAATCTCTCTGAAATCCATTTGTTGTTGTTTTTTCAAACTTTCTGTTGTTCGCTGAGTGCTATCTGAATTATTCTAAATGATTTGTCTGGATCTATCCTGTTCTGGAAAGCTGTATATGATGTTTGTGCACACCTAATGGATTCGCAATAACTGAGAGCTCCACCAGATAAGGCACCTTGACTTTGAACCAACGCAGTCACCCATGGTTAAATAAATTGGTGGCAACCTTCATGACCCATCTTTCTTACCTGATGCACATTGAGTATTCTGCGGATGGTGTGAGAGTGTGGGTCCGGTGGCTTAAAGTGCACATCTATAGCAAGTCTCTTTGTTCAGTAATTACATTTCATTGGGACTAGCTGCGGATATCGGATTCCACCTCTGACCCCAAACTCCATAAATAATGATCATCATAGTAATGTCAGCCAACAAGCCCAGTACTATCCAGATGTTTTATGCCAGGCTTCCTATCTTCATCTCACTTTGTGAACCCCAGATCCAACTTACAGTATCAACCTTCTACACCCAAACCAGTGCATTTCTTGTGTACTTTTATCAGATAGCACAGCATTTTTATGAGAACACGATGGTTATGCCTTATTATTGTGGCAAAAATGTTGTGTCATTATCAGCAAAAGCAATTTATGTGCATCCTTGAAAAACATTTTATGGACGGCACTGTTTACACTGTTGTACAAAGAAAAAAAAAACTTTTATTCAGAGATATATTTTTTTTTCTTGTATCAATACTAAATGTTTTTAGTTTTTTGATAATTGTTATTCATTTTGTTTTTGTCATGAAGATAGCCTTTCTGCTGACATGGAATTAAAACAAACAAACAAATGGATCAATAAAATAATTAATACATAAGTCCTGAGCTTTGAAAAGATATTAAAGGGATAGTTCAACCAAAAATGAAAATTCTACTTAACCTGTATTGGCATTGATGGTTCCATGAAAAATCTTTAGCATCCATGGAACATTTACTGTACAATAAAGAAAATGTCCTTTTTGGGGAAAAAATGATCTTCAGATTATTAAAATGTTCTTTACACTAAGAAAAAAACTGTTATTTTAAGAACAGTTAGGCTATTCATGGCTTTGCTGTGAAAACAACATGGAACCTTTGATTTTTAAAAGTGAGTATGATTTTTCTTCTCAGATTTTAGTTTTTAGTTAACTGTCCTTTTAACTTAAAATTGAAATGTCGTTTGGTTGATAATTTACAATTGTAATCTGTTTTTATTTTCTTCTGATTTATTGGTCAACCATAGAGTCCAGGGTCTCTATCCACAGTAACTTGCATTCTACCTTTTTCAGTTACGCCAGATGGTCGGGCATCTAATTTAGTGAAGTCGTTGCCATTAGATCATCATAAGTGAGGTATAGTCAAGTGACATGTTCTTGCCTGGTTGCCTCTTGCTATAATATAGTTCCCACTGGCCCCTCTGCTCACTGCTGAGTCTTTGCTTTTCAATGGCCCCATGGGTCAGTGCCCACCTGAGCATGATATGACCGCCAAAGCTATACTGTGATTTATATCTCTGCTTCTCATTCCTTCTAAACTTTTCTAAGTGGGTGATTTCTAGCCTGTATTTGCTAAACCCATGCCACCAACATTTTTAGGTGTTCTCGATTGAAATGTTTCTAAACAAGCTCTTGATGAATAAAGGACATTTGAGAGCACAATTAAAAAAAATAATTTGATGTGCTTACTAATCAGCCATCGTGCTTTTTGTCTTAATCTTATAGACTTGGTGACCAGCTTTAAGGACATTTAGAGCTAGACCAGTATGTCTGAGCCTCCCTTGCCCCTAGCTAATCTAAATTGATCCGAATACGGGGGCCGTGTTACCCGAGGATAACTCAGTGGGTGCTGTCCAATGCAATGAAGGATAGAGGGTTTTTGCTGGTGTGCTCAGGCAACCCACTGCGCCGTTGCCCAACATCACACTCAAACGAGAGAATAAAATGACCAGTACTAGAAGACAACTATATTTAATTTATCTTGCTGAAATATTGTCAAGTAAATTATAGCTCACTCTCTCTTTCTGAGAAGATCTTTTTGATGCCCGCACACCATTTATTTTACCCCAATCCTATTCCATTACTGTGGCCGTATGCAGTAATGCTGACCTCTGTTTCCTACAGTGTTTTATTATCCTCATTTTTTCTCTTGTCCTCTTTATAGTGCTTTAAACTGACTGTGGGGTCTCTAGGCAAACGCGTTCTGCACTTGTCTGTGTGTAGACTGTTCCACTAGATAAGATAGACGACACTTGAGAAGAAGCCCTGGAATATCCTTAAACTTACACACCAGGGAAACTCAAGCAATTCTCCAGAGCTTTGTTGAACGGTTTTGGCACAAACCTCCCAGAAAACCGACTAAAGGCTTACAAGTGTGTGTGGATCTTTCATGACAAAGCTAGTGTAATGAAAGCGAGCATTTTTAGTATCACTTCGTTTGACTTTGCATTTGCTCGAAAATGCGGCATTTTTTTCTTTCTTTGGAGGATTGGGTTGAATTCTGTTTCAATATGGTTGAATTATGGGCCATGAAAATTCCTCGTTTACTCACTCTCATAACATTCCAAACTTTTTTCTGTGGAGCACAAAAGAAGATTTGTTTTTTTAAGTTAAAGGAATAATTCACCCAAAAATGAAAATTCTGTAATCATTTACTCACCCTGAAGCTGTTCCAAATCTAACTATCCCTTTAAGTATTTAAATGTATTTTTTTGTATATAATATAATTGCTTAAAATATTGAGAATGTAAATTCACACCTTTAAACATTTTTTTTAAAAGCTAAAAAGTAATTATTCTTTTTGTCTGTAATTGTAAGAAGAGGAACCTTTGTTAAAGAAACAAGGATTACGAACCTTGAGAGATTAATGATATGTTATCAGAAAAAAAAACTAGTTGCTGCGCCCCCTCTTACTTTGTCTTAGTGACTAATTGTTTTTCTAAGGCTGTACAAGGAACATGATGAACTAAGCAGGAGAGACATTTCTTTAAAGCTTTGTTTCTTTCTTTTATTCCCCTCTTTATGTGTTTCTTTCTCTCACTAAGCAGTGTTTTTTTGTCTCTAAGCAGGGGGAGTGGAACTAAAAGTGGAGAAAGAGGTGCACAGACAGACTGACAACTGGAAAAGAGCAAACTAGAACAGACAGAAGCAAGAGAGAAGCGTAGAAAAGGAGGAACACAGCATGAATGTAACATGGAGGTGAAGGAGCGTCGGCCTTACTGCTCTCTCTCTCGGAGCAGGAGAGAACGAGGGAGAGACTGGGAGAGGGAAGGAAACAGAGAGGAGGGGGAGGGCTACAGGGAGGGTCCCGGGAACCGCCGTCACACCGGCTCATCCTCCGTCCTTACCCAGAAATCCTATAGCTCCAGTGAGACGCTGAAGGCCTTTGATCAACACCCATCCACCCAGGGGCTTTATGGGCATCGTATGCCAGACATGGTGCCAAGGGACACAGAGGAATGCAGAGCTCCAGGTAAGTGCTCTTTAATATTCACCATATGGACAGGAGACTCTGGAGACCTTCAGGCTTGCAAATGTGATGTTTTTCAAAACCAACAAGGAATAGAAAAACGGACGTCTGAAATGCTAAAGACAAAACATATAAAAAATAAATAAATAAATAAGAAATACAGTATGCAGCACAAAACGGAATAAATCTAAGACCTAAGATAACAGTGGCATACTGTGGTACATCACCATCAGTAATGTGACCTAACTTCACCTTGAACTCTAACCCAGACAAGCTAAATCTTCAGATTTAATTCAGTCTTATCCAGAAAATAAGTCCCATGTCCTTGGAAAACATTCTTGACCATAAAAAGAAGACATTATTTTCCAAGTAAATTTTAGGCTGAAGAACATTTCATAATTTTGAATGTAGTTTAGCTTATATTTCTGATTGGATACACGATAAAATTCCAAGCCTAAAAAAAAGCAATCCGCAATTTTTACAATAAACAATACATTTACAAAGTAATGAACTTGTTCAGTTTACTAAGTTTCATATATTATTTCAACATGTCATTGAAGCAGTCTAAATTAAAGTACTTTTAAAACACTCCTGTTAACCCACTGTATTCAGGTTGGGCATATAGGATAACTTCATTTTTTTTTAATAGAGCCTAGCAGACACTAATTTGCTGATTATTCACAAACTATTTTATAAATATTGGATGGTGTATCACATGATGAGACACTTTTTAAGTGGAAGGGTAGAATACTGCTCATTCAAATTTAATTTCATTAGAAATACACTTAGTTGGTAAGTTATGCTTTTATAGTGTGCTCCGTAACCTTAGGCTGTTACACTTAGGGAGACGTCCTTAATTAGCAGCCGTGTTTGTGCCTGATCGGCACAAATGCCGAGGGAGAGAAATCTTGCTCATATTCATGATACAAATGTACCGTCATTTTATTTTAGAATATCAGCCTGGCTAAACCGTGGCACTTTGGTTACCACAGTTTGCAGTATTTCAAAATGTGTATTTCAGATAATGCCCTCATGTGGTAATTAATGTCAGCACTTGTGTTGAGTTATTTTGTTTCGTATCTATGAGTGTACTCGTAATTTAAATTCCTGTGTAATCATTTTGATGTGTCACCAACCCTGTAGGCTTTTAGTCATAAAACACTCAGCATATGCTAGCAGGTACAAGAATATAGTTTTAAAAGCAGAGCTGAAGGAAATCTGAAAGAGTCTCAAGGTGAATTTCAGTCTGAAGTGGAACCGTTTCTATTTTGTACTGTGTAGTAAATCCTGGTTGGGATTTACTTCTGTGTTACTGTGTTGGGAAAAACTCCAGTGTTGGAAGAGGTAGAGCTAAACCACATTTACATTCAGCTGAACAGAAATTCACCTGATAAAAAAAAAAAAATAAATAAAAAAAAAATTCATTCAGTAAGTTAAATAAGCCTATGACAAATAATGCAAACTGATAAGAATCAAATATAAAATAATTGTGTGATAATGAGAAAAAAATACTAATGTTCTCCTTTAATATTAAAAATGATCAGACAATACTTTTTTTATATGGCTCTTTTTGCCATTTATTGTACTTTATTCAAGTTGGTATAATTTTGTTCTTTCATATTTTTTAATTAACATAAATGTTTGAATGTATATTTTTAACGCAGTGCCTGTTTAAACTGAAGCTGAAAATACACTCCCTGTCTCTACCTAATTGTGGGCACATTTTGAGATTAAAAAGAATGTCTAGTATATTGATATTATATTTTGTTCTGCCAAAACTGTCTGAATGATATTGTTTTTTAGCTTTGCTTGGTTTTGCATTTTGTTTCCTGAGTAAAAATGTTTTGAATACTATTTATGTGAAGTTGTTCTTTTGAACAAAAGCCACTTTGAATCGAGTATTCACCATTATATAATTCATTTTACTGTAAAAGGTAATAATAAAAAATATCAAAAAGCATTTGCAACATAAATATGTTATTTTAATAGATTTCTCTTTTTTACATTCTTCTCATTTCTGTTTTCTTGTTTAATCGTTGATCTTTTTTTTACTATTTTAACTATTACTATTTAGTTTATTTGTGTTTTCTTAAATTATTTTCTTCAATGAAATTCGTCTTCGTCAACGAAAAAAAAATAAAACAAATCTTACACAAAATAAAAATAAATTATATCTCCCTGGTTTTATAATATAAATATTTTATATTCCCAAATATTTCAATATAAAATGTATATACTGCAAGAGTTTGAATGCAAAATTAAATGAATAGTGTTTGAATGCTATTTTCAGCAAGTTTACAGTATATTTTCTCTGAATTAAGTATGCATTTTGAATCTTGCAGGCCAGAGTCTGTCACTGAGGCAGCTTGGGATATGTGGCCCTGCTCCTCGTCGTGGTCTGAGCTTCTGCGCTGAGACCGGACTCAGTCATCATACTCAGCTCAGCGGAGCAGACCATATTCAGAAAGCTGGGGGCATTTCTCCCGAATGCGCCATGCTGTGGGTAAAGCCACACAGACGGGACTCGCGGATGTCTAGCCGGTCCAACTCTGCTTTAACACTCACAGACACAGAACAGGACAACAAATCGGATCAAGAGAATGGTAAGTCCACCTGTGTTTCATTCTTAAATGTAACGTTACATCCTTACATTGGGCAAAATTCCCCGATAGTAAATGGGGGTGACATAAAACTGCAAAAATGGGAAAATACCCCTGAGGAAGTCAAGGCAGAGTCACCTTGAGGCATTCAAGAGCAAGGATGTAATTGGTTAGAGCTAACAATCGGTAGCCAATGATTGGTTGAGATGACAATATTAATGGATTTACTGGTTATGTTTGCAGCCTAAGGGGCTCAGTGGGAGTTGTAGGCATTTCAGAGAGAATAACACAATTTCCTGAAGCATATGAGCAAACGGTGCAGAGAACTGCTTGACACTTCCTCTGGGCCTGTGCCGAATCATAGATGGCTAAGTTAAAGTCACTAATATGCGCGTGTTAGAGATGCGCGGATGAGCTCCAACGTCACCCGAATCCGCAGCCAAAAACAAATCGTCCACCCGCCACCCACCCGGTGTGTTTTCTCTGATTCAAGTATCCGCACCCGACCCGCTTAGGCGTTGGGTGTTGTTAGGCGTGATGATAAATGGATGATCATCACCTTCAACAGCGGACTTGGCGATGGCTGATGCGCGCATCTCTAATGGTAACATTATACACTGATGAATGAGTGTTGCTTTTAAATGAACATTTCTTTAAAACAAAATTTGTTTGACAGAATTTAATTTTCTTTTCCTTGAAACTTAAACTGGAATGTCACTGTTTCTGTCACTGCGACTTCCCGAACAGGCAAACGCACACACACACACACACGCACACGCACACACATGCATCACAGCCGTTGCATATTACATACCCAGCACTTGATTCATCCTTGTTAACCAAATGCTCCCACACAGTACTTTTCTTTCTTTCCTTCCTTCCTTTTGTTTTGTTTTTAATTCTTCTTTTTTACTTCACTCTCGGACCTGCTCCATTTCGGTTTAAAAAAGCGGACCCCGTGTAGTGTATATCTTAAAGAGAGTGCAAATTAGTGCCTGTCTGCCTGGCGAATTTTTATTTTATTTTAGACATGCTCATATTTTAGAGAATGTAGTTAATATTTTTGTTAATAATGATTTATCATATCCACCCGCGACCCACTCGAAATGAATCAGAATGTTATTTTTATTACTTGACCCGCCCGATCCGCAGATCACTAGCGTGTGTGGATCCACAGGGCGTTGCTGGGCCTGCGAACAAACGCTACGGTGGATAAAGAGGGGCCCACTGGTTTGAAGTGCAAATTGGTGTGCGTTGAAAACCCTAATGCCTTGTGGATTAGGGAGTGTCTTTGAAAAAGCAAACTGTCTATATATGAAATATATACAATACATATCAAAGCACATACATCTGTATTTAATTTTTTTTTTTTTTTTTTGAGGACGCATACATTTTTTTTTTCTTGTGGTGGGCATGGTGGACTGTTTTGGACTAGATTTATTTACTATTGTGATTTATTTACTTGGTTTTGCTTTCAAAAGAGAAAAATATTCTGTTCTGAGCTTTTTTTAATTTACATTCATATATTCACTACTGTGTAGCAAACATATGCAAGATTAGTAGGGAAAAAGGAAAGTAAAGGTTTTAAAATATTTGTTTATTCTGCCATGCGGTGGTTATTTCTGACAGAATGGATATTTGTTCTTAAAAGAGGAAAGGAAAAAATAAGGGAATGTAATCTACTCCTACTCACTGCAGGCTAAACATTTCTAATGGATGATCTGTAGTGTCTCTTGTTTAGCATTCACTGCATTGATCAAAGGAAACCGCATCTGAAATGCACACGCTCAATTTTCATGTCACTTTAGACACTATTTATTGCTGCTACTTCCTCGTTTGGTGTGATATAATGTTTAATATAATAAGAAATCAGTTCTGAGAAGCTCTTGTCTTAGTATAGTTTATTATATGTACACATTTGTGACTAAAGAATAGCCCAAGCGATATACCGCTATTTAAGTTCACTAACATTTGATATTTAGATTTAAAAAGTGGGATGAGTACATTTTGAAAATCTAGGATATAAAATCTAGTGGAAATAAAACATTAGACTTTGAATAATATTATAAACAAAGAAACATCATTTACAACAAATGAATAAGAAATATTTCTGATTCTGCATTTCTAGATCAAATTTGTGTCACTGATTATGTGAATTATTTTGTGCAAAAGGTCTGCTGAAGAATAAGTTAATTTTCTTTTTCTCATTCTCAAATCATGCTGAATAATATGACCATCAGATTATACTGTATGTTATTATATGAATAATTTGTAATGAAATGTAATTATATTTTATTAGAAAAATGTAAAACGCTTTCACTAGTTTTTATTTGACGTAAAACATTTTCTCATTCTCAAACTTTTGGAGGCCACTGAACGTGTAATTTGTACCCTGCTAGTCCCCTACTGTATGTATCTGCAAAGTAGCCTTGTGTTTTTAAAAAAGTACTCTGGGGGTTTGTCTGATTCAGACATGGAGGTGAGCAGTAGTATTTGACCAGCATATTCAAAGCTATTTTTCTTCTTTGCTAGGTTGGGTCTGGGACTTGGTCCGTTTGAGTCAAAATATAATGATGTAGCTGAGAGCAGGCTGTCTGCTTCACAGCATTCCATTAAGAGAATGAGGTCAAGTTTCTCTGCACAGTCTTTCAGCTTCTGCATCTTTCCACATCTTTCCCAAATTCTCTTCAGTCTGCTACGCAAAACATGTTAAAGCTGTATTATAGCACTTTGTTCTTTGTGTCCAGCCTCCTCCAAAGGGACTAGTCATTATTACATAAAGTTATAGACAACTCTGGAGAGCGACTATGATTATTTATTAGTCAGTAGGGTGTTTAAATGTAAAAAAAAAAACATTTTTTATCAATGATTAGTCTACATTTTGAACAGTCAGTGTGTGATATAGTTCTAGGGTTTTCACAGTCTGTCGTCTTAGGAACGATCAACCCTTAGTGGTACATAATTTTACAAATATTTGAATAAATGTCATGATAAAAATTATTCCTTATAGATTTGACGCAAACAGATTTATTTGCCTGTAGTCCAGGGTCTCTGTGGCAAGGCCTGAATTTAAGTGTGTATTTTTACCCATTAAAGTAAAGTAATTTCTTTGTTCCTAATGTGTTCCTAATGCAAATTATGCATTATAAAATATGAGAAAATTAGGAAATTCATCCACACAGATGAACAACTGGAAATAAATAATTTTATCTTTCTCTCTGACCAATTCCACCATCAGTGCGGATGAATTGGCTATACTGTGTTTTTTTTCTTTCTTTTTTGCATATGTTTGATGCTGTAAAACCAATCGCTCTCATAATCATCAAAGCTGACTTGCAATGGTCTAGATTTGTTGCATTGCATTGCACCTTTGAAAAGAAAGCAGCAGCAGTAAAAATGCTGTGGGTAATGCTTTCAGAGCCGCTCAGCTCCAGGGTGAAAAGCACCACTTAAAACATCATCCTTATAGTACACCTGTTACGTTTCCATCTCCATCGCTCCATTACTGATATTCCTCTGCCTTGTGTATCATGTAGTTTTGCCTTTGTTTGCAATAAAGCGATTAAATGGTTACATGCGGATAATTGTTTAACAAATTTTGATCTGTATTCATTATACATATTTTTTTATCTGCTGTGATTATTAGGGCATTCTGTCAGCATTTGTCACAGTTAGAGACAGTTTGATTGTCTTTTACTAGCGGTATAAGTAATTATTAATAGTCAGCATATAATATGTAATTAAAATATTTATTTCTGTACAGATCTTATCATGAAAGCTAAATACATTTTGGTTGTTCATGTCATTATGTAAAATTTACTGTCACATATGGAGATTTGGAAGCCCCATAATACATGCATGAATGAGCAATCGTGGATGGACACATGGATTGAGCAATCTCAAAACCTCAAAAACTAATGGGGCAAAGAGAAAGACAGAATTTTGCTGCTCATGCATTAGCATTGGATATAGCAGTGGAATAGTAGTTTGGATTTAGAACTATTTTGCACATATTTATTTGGCCAAATAGTAAGTGAAATGTGCACACACCCAAGTGGATAGCAATTGATCAAGACGAATGAAGTGAGTCTCTTATGGGCACTCTCTCTTTACAGTGATTAAATCCATCCCTATATGATGCTTTTAAAGGGACTGTGCACACAAAAATGAAAATTGTTTGAAAATGTTTTTTTTTTTCTTTCTTTTTTTTTTTTTTAAATACAGTGAAAGTCATATATCAGATGTTTGAGGTCCAAAACATATTCCTGAGAATAAAGTAAGTCATAGAGGTTTGGAACAACGGTGTGTAAATTATGAGAATTTCATTTTTGGGGGAACTTTCACTTTAAGTTGGAAATCTACACCACATACATAGGAAATCTCTCTTTTTTTTTAAAGACATAAATACAACCTCTGTGGAGAGTCATATATCAGAGTCTGTTTTAGCTATAAACCATATTTATTGCTAGTATCATTTAAGATGATCCATTTTTAATGAAGCACTTGAAGATATATTGCATAGTCTGAGATTTAGCGTGAGGAACATCCAAACAAGACTCTTTTCTAGATAGGCAATAAAGCAAAAATTCTGTGGTGCTGCTGCTGCTGTGAATGCATACTGCTGCCAGGGGCGTAGTTTGTGGGGGGGTTGGGGGGGAGATAACCCCCTCAATATTTAAATCTATGCATTACAACCCCCCCAATATTTATACCACGATCACATGAAAAATATGCAGACCCAAACTTCAACCCCCCCCCAATGTTCAAACCAAATCTACGCCCTTGACTGCTGCTGCAGTTCTTTCTTTTCCACAAGCTTTAACTGGATGTTTATGTGAAATTCTGTTGCCCTCTGATATTAATTTGGATCTTGAACTTCATTCAAACTTTTATGAAGGTGGAAAAATGAAATTTTCATTCAGGTAACATAAAAGTTAAAAAGTAAGAACTTCTTGTTCTGAATAAAACACTATATTATCAATCACCAAGCTGAAAGATTATATTCATTACTAAATGAACATTTGTGCATATTTAAGGGAGCTGTAAAGGGAATATATTAATGTTGGAGACTTACTTATTAAGCGAACCTTCAAGCAAGACCTCACACATACAAAAAAAAAAAAAAAGAGGAGAAAAATTGCTGTCAAAACATTACCAGGCCAGATTCTGTTTTAAAAAAAGTTAGACGAACTTTTTCCCCTTAAAGAACCCTTAGCTAATTTGTATTCTTGTAAGGGATGTTAGAAGCCTATGCAGTCTGGCCAAGAAAGACATTGTGACAAAAGTCATCACTGTGAACAAAAGTTAGAGAAGCTTTTCGTTTGGCCAGGAAATAGCCTGGAAACCCAGCTGCCCCCTGCTTTTGTCTGGCCTGATCGCTATTATCAGAGGATAAATGACCCCTATCAGGATCTTCAGTGCCTGTAAAGCTTTCTCTCTGTCTTTCTTTCTTTTGCCCCTGTGCATGTGGGTGTTTGCAGTGTGTTTTTACATGAGAGGAGTGTATATAGGCTCTATGTGTGTATGTTCTCACCCCAAGGCCAATGAATGACGCAGTCTCAGTTCTTAAACATCATTATAAGATCAGAGAGGAATCTCTGATCTTAAAAATATGTTTAAGAACTGAGACCGCATTTTCCCTTGTGCACTGTAGTATCTGCTCCACATTTCCATTTAGTGCAATGATGGAGAATCCACATTATCTATATCAACTATAATGATTTGGACTGGTGAGAAATGCCTTTATGGAAATGCATATCATAACAGACTACTAGGAAAAACTTCTTCACACTCCCAGAGGGGCAGACAGAGGCAGTTCTAGGTATGTGCGTTCATGTAGGCCGTCCCTCACCCGTCGGCAGGATGCTTAACCAGCCATCTGTCACGTCTGCGAGCATTTCCCCACCTTTCTTTACGACATCAAGGTGTTTGCTCCATTGATCATTGTAGACACCAAGGCCAGCTTGTTTTCCATATGCATTTTCACTTTTCCACAACAATGCCCAAAATGTCCAGGAGTGTACAACTATCATGCGGCAGCTTAGATTGAATGAGTCTCTCTTGCAATGTAAATGAATCTGGTACAATCTCGACATGGCCAGCAAGCCATTCAAGTGCTGTTTTCTCAGGGTTTTCCTTTTTTTCTGTAGGCAAACTTCAAACGGAAAAGCTGATGAGGGCTGTGTTTGATGCATTCTCATTACTCTGGGTGGCAGGAGAGTTTGGTCTGATGGTCTAAGTTTAGAGTGAGACAGGCGAAACGGGTCACACAGAGTGCCAATGCAGCTTTAGCTTCATAAGCAGCACAAGACTGATAGAGATAATTACCATTTGTCAAATTGTCTCTTTGTCTGTTCTGCTTTTTCTATTACAGTTCAGCACGAGGACTTTGCCTTAAAGGTTATAGTCTATAGCTATGTATAATGCAATTGATCGGCTTATAGCAGGATTAGGTTTTGATGGCCTAAAAAAAGATGCAGTGCTTCGGCAATTCTTCAAAATGTCTTTTCTGTATCCCACAGCACAGATGGAGGGTGTCTTTATCTGGGCTTTAGGATTTTTGGAAAGTGTTTATCTCAATTATAAATACAATATTGTTCTGGAATCAGTTTCAGAAATGGACTTGGACCTTTTTTGGTATTTCTAATTGTCCAACTGTGAGCCTAGTTGGCTGTGTTTTATAATGAAGGGAAAAAATCTTCAAACATTGTCATGAAAATGAAAGATTTTGTGTCTTTTTGCCATTTTGTAATGTTGATAAAAGGAACTGGGGTAGTAGAAAGAAAAGAAAAAAACATTGCATATATTATAAAACACAAGCCACAGTTCACTTTCTTGTGTCCCATTTGCAGAATTAAAAAAAGAAAGATTAAATTAACATTGTAGACATTTTCAAGCACAAATAACAAATCAGTTTCATGTTAAAATAGTTCTTGCATTAGATATGTGAATTCAAGTACAAAAATCTGTTCTGTTTTTCTTTCCATAGTTTTGGTTGAGTTCTCATTCATTATATGGGGTGTGACGAGACGCTTGGCTCACGAGACAAGACACGAGATTGGGTTCACGAGAACGAGAACAAGATGAGATTTTTGCACAGAATCTTTAAAAAAATCCATAATGACAAATTCATGACTGAAAAAATGCAGTGCAGGTGCATTTCGAAATGTTTTAACTAATAATCTTGTAATGGTTGTCATTTCAGTTCTACTTTCTGAGTATGAAACTGTAAAAGGTTTTGCCACAAACTCAACTGACTGGCTTTTCTCCTGTATGATTTCACATGAGTCTCTTCAGACCTTACTGTACATGAATTATATGAGCTTCCAGAACTTCTGATTGAGGCTGTGTGTGACCTCCTAATTAAACTCCTTTCCACAAATTGAACATAGAAATAAAATGTTTAAATAACGAAAATAAATAACAGTTTTTCTTAGTCTTATTAAGTGCAAACAATGAGTGCAACCATAATCAAAGTACTCTCTCAATATTCAAAGTGCTATTTTGCTTTGCTATTATATCTAATTTGCGCACATCAGTGAGCTCGCATTTTACTTTCGCGATTGCACGTACTCTCTGTGTACAGGGAGCGGCGGTGCTGAGCGTGCGTTCTACAAGATAAGACATTTATCAGACTTTTATGCTTTGTTGTGCAACTAATCATGCGTCATCGTTATGCGATCAGTGAATGGTGATTCCTGCTGCACTATTTGCGACTGTGCACTCTACAGCTCGTGCTGGATGAGTAGAGCAGACATTCACAATAGTTTACAATTGAAGTGACTGTTATCCAACTGAATGAAATGTTTTTTATTTCTAAAAAGTAAGCAAAGCGGCATTGGAGGCGGTGACGCGTTGGGCACCATAATGTAATGTAAATGTAGCGGTGGCATATTAATTTCACCCTCAAGCTCTGTCATGCAATATCGCAAGACGGCTTTTCACACTGACAAGAAATCTCGTCACATTTTAATCTCGCCGCACACCCCTAAATATTACCCCGAGATCTCGTCACACCCCTAAATATTAGTTGTCATGGTTCCTGATTAGTTCACACCTGTTCTTTGTTCCATTGATTATCTTTCCTTGTGTACTTAAGCCCTCAGTTTCCTCTGTTCATTGTCTTGCATTAATGTTGATAGTGTAGATTTTATTCATTCTGTGTCATGCATCTCGTCTTTGTTGGATTCACTACACAACCAAACATGACATCAGTAAGCATACAGAAAGATAACAGAATTTTTTTTAACCAAATTATAACATGCTGTATACTTTAGCATTTGCATCTGTCTTCAACAGCATTAATTGTGCTGCACAATTTGTGCATTTCAAGTGTGGTGTTTGCTCAAACATCTCTGAGGACAATGGACAATTTACTCTACAGTATAAAAGCTGAAGTTTTTTTTTTCATCCAAAACTTTCAAATTAACTTTCCTTTCTCACAGTTAGCATATGAGTCAGATACTGCAAAAACATTCAGATCATTGTAAGGTACAGTAAAGGGCAGAGTTTCCATATATTCCATTTCCGTTGCTAATCATACTTTTAAAATAATCTTAACTTATGCTGTACTGTATGTTATTTTATGATGAAGCAGCACCTTTTCCCCACATTAGCACATATTGCTTATTATGAAGTAGAACTTAAGGGCATCATTACAGGAACCATTAGTCCTAACAGTGCTGGACTAAGACCAATGCTTTCACCAATTTTTCCAATAGTTAGACACCTCAGCATGTCATACTATCAAACATGGAAATTACAGTATGTTGTTGAGACATTTACATTTGTTATTATATTAAAACATTAGTGAATAAAGAATATGTATGGCTTTGGTAAGAAATTTAAATGGTTAATATGGTAAACATTTAAATATTAATGGTAGATCAAGAAAAAGTGCACCCAAAGTAGTTTATAGATCTTTATAAGATGTTTTAAAGTTATTTCTTGTCCCGCTTGTTTTGTTGGACACTCAATCTGACTTTAAAGGAATAGTTCACTTAAAAATGAAAATTCTGTTATCATTTACTCACCCTCAAGTTGTTTCAAACCTGTGTGAATTACTTTCTTCTGCTGAACACAAAGAAAAAAAAAAACTATGGAAGTCAATGGGGTCCATCAACTGTTTGGTTACCCACATTCTTCAAAATATCTTCCTTTGTGTTCAGCAGAAGAAATAAATATATACAGGTTTGAAACAACTTGCGGGTGAGTAAATGATGACACAATTTAAATTTTTTGGTTAACTATTCCTTTAAAGCGATAGTTCACCAAAAAATTCAAATGCCATTTACTCACCCTCATGTCCATCCATGTATGTCTGTCTTCTGCACAAAATCACAAAAGAACATCTTTTAAAGAAAGAACAGTTTTCATTGCGACTGACTTGAAAAAGAAATACACACTTGCATACGACTTATGCTTTTGAGAAATGAGTCATTAATTTTCTTATCAGAGATTAACTATATTTTACACTCTACTAAAATCCTACTTAGTGTTTGGGGAAACCCAGCCAAAGTCAGATAATAAACCACGTCTGAATGTTCGGTTGCTCAATCACCCAAACATTCACTGAAGCACATACTAAATGCTTGTGTAATTCCTGTTTGTCTGATACATATGCTAGATATTTTCCCTCTTAAGAATTGCATGAGATTGCATATGATTGCAGAGCGAGAACATCAGCGCTTTGTTCTTAGGGAAGATTAATATTTTGGTAGCCCACTACATCACTGTCTATTCAGCATGTCAATAATCATCTCTCACATGGCCAAGTGCAAACATCAATCCTCACCAAACAAGTTGAGATTCAGGGTTTTAAATCTCACATCACAGACAAAATTGTGAGAAAAGAATTCGGACTCATCTAATGGTGTTATACAAAATCTACCATTCTTTCGCTTTCGTCTGACGAATAAAAGCTTCCACCTACTCTCACTCGGGATGTGAAAGTTGGCGCTCATCACCTGAATACGTAACGTGCACAAACCAGCCTGCCAAGACCAATCATCCAAACTTATTTATGGGGAAAGGAATTTGTTTATGCCTTTGTATAAACAGTTCAGATCTATTAATAACCTTCTATGTTATAGCAGGGCCACAGTTTATTTATTCCTATTTGATTGCATGCTAATTATAATTTTCATCCATGTTTCAATTCTTTTGAGACTTGATCTCTTTTCTATTTATTTATTTATTCATATTCAACTTTTTTTTTTTTAACCACCAACAACACAACCGGCTTTAAATGCTTTGTCTGCCCAACAATAATTCAGTTTATTGGGTACTTTTCTTCCTGAAAGATATTGATTTTTGACTCTGTGTGAGGGTGAACACGTGCAGGTCAGGATCTCTACTGCCCATTTTATAGGACACTGAAATAAATTGAGGAATTTGGAGTTCACAACTCATTCACCCTCTCCATATCCTTTTATTGCTCCCCTCATGGAATCGGATATAGAGGTCAAGGACCCTCCGTGCCACTTGTCATCCGTCTCTGGCTCAGGCCATTGGATCTTTCATCCTGGATTAAAAAACCATGACAATTTTAAGACTCTACATTGAATCGACTTCAGAACAGTCTCTTAAATCACATTAAATGTTGAAGGCACCCGCATTACATTATTTTCACGTCATTCACAATGTAATTTGGGTTTGCTGCAGCAAGGCGACTCTCAGAAAAGGCTTTTTTCATCCATCATTGCGAATCCATAAATGTCCATTATCTCGAGATGACACTGTTGGATAACAAACTAATGATGGTGGTGTGATCCTTTCCGGCTCTAGCTGCAGCCTATTCTTGATCCTTGCCAACGTGTGGCCCACAATGCCATCTGGATGTTGTTTGATTGCAAAGTGGCTTTCAATGCCACCTGATTGGATATGGTTACGCTCCTTGTACAAGTAAAGTTCACTTAAAAGTTTAATTTCACCCAGAGCTGTTTAATTTACTCAAACTAATTATTTCTTCACTTATCCTTCAGACTGTTTAAAGTAGTTGATGCTTTGAAGCAAATAAGGTTAAACCTGTGTAAAATGAATATTAGAGCAGATGCCTTTGGTTTCTTTCCAAATTGTGTTAGTCTAATTCAGTGAAGATGGTCTTGCAACTTTGTTTGGAGACTTCAAATAAATTCTTTCGTCTGTTAAACAATCAGGCAGCTGTACAGTTGTCTGGAAATTGGGAACAGTATCTGCCAGATCTTTGGCACTAATGATGGGCTCAGGCCCAACTTGGCAGTGCAAACACCAGAAAATCACAAATCACACTTTTTTGTTGTTGTTGAGCAACATTCAGATTGACATGCTTTTGTTTTGCTTGGTGGCAAGCTCCATTCTGAAGCACAAATCTCTTCAGAATCCTGCCACTATAATATAACAGATGGTTCTGAACAATTGCAGCAAAATATCAACAGTCTGAAGTATAACAAGACCATGTATAAAATCCATATTCATTTACATTTGCATCTGCATATTCTTAGCAGAAACTGAATCTTTTTTTTCCTTTCTTTCGGCAGAGAAAATGATACAAGTTTGATGTGAGTGGTGATGATAAATGACAATAGTGAACTATCCATTTATTAGAGACAAATACATTTTTTTATTTGTTTGAATCAAGTCTCTCCAAACCTGCAATTATTGGATTTACCTAACCCTACAGTAAAAAACAGTGATTATGTGAAATATTATTTCAATTTAAAACAAGCAGCTATTACCCCAGTCTTCAGTGTCATCTAATTTGCTGCTCAAGAAACATTTCTTATTATCAATATTGAAAACAAAGCTGCTTAATATTTTTGTGGGAACTGTGATACTCTTTTTTTTTCTTTTATTGTTTAATGAATAGATAGTTTAAGCATTCATTTGAAATGCAGTATTTTGTAACATTATACATGTATTTGCTGTCACTTTAATTTAATGCTAAATAAAAAGTATGAATTTCTATAAATAAATAAACCCAAACTTTTTAATGGTGTTATACTAATTTGTACTATATGTTGATTTCAACCAAAAAGTATAAACCTTGTGTGGCACTATGTTTTTTTCTAAGCATTTTCTCAGCTAAACACAGCATTTCAGTTTGTCTTGCAGTTCTATTTGATGAGGCAAATAATTGGGTAAAATCAAATTACCTTTAAGTCAAGTCATTTCACTCGGAGGCCATCTTTGAAACTATTAAGCCCGATACTGCGCTCTCGTTCTCGTACTCATACTTGTAATGCTCTAATACCAACAACTGATACCACGCATCATGTGTACAGTGTTTGTGTCCAGACAAAGAAACACAGACAACAGAGAGTATAATGGGAATAAAAAAAAAGAAGGCTGTCTATGAAGTAAATGT
Source organism: Scardinius erythrophthalmus (assembly GCF_964197995.2). NCBI lineage: Eukaryota > Metazoa > Chordata > Actinopteri > Cypriniformes > Leuciscidae > Scardinius > Scardinius erythrophthalmus. The sequence goes on along the minus strand of NC_138233.1, from coordinate 17,553,345 downwards.
ATCTAATTAGAGGAATATTTCAACATATAGTAATGCCTATATAGCTGTGGTGCGCGAGCTGATCCACGCAGTGGAATGAGCATGCAGCGGCATAGACACACAAGCTTGTCAAGCGCATCCCTTTTTCACAGACATCAGTGGAAAGTTTGTATTTCGGTCAGATATGGCAATGGCAAAGAAACTAAAACGAGGCATGTATTGTTAACATTAACTGTTAACTGATGGTAAATTTTACATGATGTATACAATGAGTGGTTCCCTACATTATTACAGGAAGACGTTACAGTAATCACATGACATTTTCAAGAAGTTTTCTGTGTGCAAACATCAGAAGCGCAGATGCCCTGAAAGCTGCCTCAGACAGCACGCGAATACTGAATTCAGTTCTCTTCCACGTCTTGTGCCTGAACAGACGAATTCATACAAAATTGTGTAAAAATTAACGTCTTGGCGAGTATCCTTGTAAACAAAGCCATTAGATGACAAGCCTGCAACCTTTAGCCAAAAAAGCTTAACGGCTAATACTAACGCTGGCTCACAGGAAAGGAGAGCAGAGGCTGTTTTTTATGAATGGATGTCAATGGAGAGGAGGCTTCACTACACTGAATAAACCGCTTTTGTGAGGAAACACCTTATATCGACAGCCTGTTCACCAATCTTCAACATGTTTTACGCTAAACAATACTTTTGTTGGGAACGATGTGTAGATTTTACTATGTTAAAAAGGTTATTTTACAAGGGAAGGCAGAGAAGGTAATGTCGCGACAGGCAGGACTCATTTACGGCATTACCATATTTAATAGTAATATTGAGTGATATTGTACAATGTCTAAAGAAAGTAAAAAATACCGATGTTTTTTTTTCCTTGGCTTTCAGGTTTTACCACTTATGATAAGACTTGAATTTGCATGTATGCATATGATATGAAGTGATATTATGCACTTTAATGAATAAAGACATAATTATTTATTTAATTATAAATGTTGTTATATTGTATGTTGTTTAATTAAAATAAAACATGACGTGTTGTGTTAACTACTGTGTGCCTAATGACGATGACAACGCTTTATATTGAATGATGGTAAAAAATACATATACTTTTAATGAATTAAATATGTATTAAATTACAATTAAGTTATAGTTTTTTACGCCCTGCAGTGACTAGAACTTTGCAGCTAATCATCTCCCTAATTTAAGACCATCTCTGGTTATATCTTAAGTGTAGACATTTGAGAAATAAAATATGTAACAGTATTTTGGACCTGTGCAGTCCATCTTAAAGGGACAGCAGCATAATAAACCTGCTGCTGTGTTTATTGTTAATCAAACAACAAAGGACAAATAAATCACTCACTGCTCTTGGCTGAATAACTTTTGTATAAAGATCTATCTATATTTAATTTATACACTGATGAATATGCAGTGCTTTCACATTTGATTACTTTATTTAATTTCTGTACCTGAAAACTACTGTTAGATCTACCTTAAACCCCCACAAAAACAGTTTATTTCATTTGTAACCTTTCTTTGTTCAATTGAATTTATTTGTGCTATTTGTAATTTGATTATTTGTTCTTATTTGATTACTGACTGCATACTTGTCTTTAATATTGTTATATTTACATTAGGCTAATAGTTTTTGCTGTAGTATTAAAATTAGAATAGAGAATGTGAGAATTTGAACCACTGCTCCAGCAGGACTCAATGCTAAGGATTGGGTCAGCTCTAAATATGTGCTGTGCAATTAAATGATAGATAAAATATGATAGAGCATGAACAGTGAAAGTAACAGAAGCTCAAACAATACATTTTAGCAGGCTTAACTAAGCATGGGAATAGCTGAAAGTATATATATATATATATATATATATATATATATATATATATATATATATATATATATATATATATATATATAGATATAGATATAGATATAGATATATATGCATATCGGTGCATCCCTATTTGAAACGCCTCTTGGGCATGCAAGTGCAGCTCCTTTCTCTTTGAATGGGGAAACATCAAATTCTCCAAAACGGTTCGCCAAGCTTATGATTAAATTTCATATTTGAATCCACCAATGCAATCTGACAACAATTGTCTCATACATTTTATTTCTAAATGCTCAAATCATGACAAAAAACTGCATTTTTCAGGCTGGACCAAGCTAATGCACATGCGTAGTCCTAAGCGCGCGTCTCAGAACACTGACTGTTTCTATAGGAATCAGAGCTTTTTTAGAAGGCGGGACTCGGGATCCACCATATTATGTGTTGCAATTTCTCTCATTCATACTTATACTAGTGCTTTATATATATATATGAAGAGTTCAGATGCAAAAACCTCTAAGTGCCATCTGAAATTTTCTTATAGAATGATCATTTTTATCAAGCTTGTTTATTTAAGTTCAGTAATTTCACTTAAATGGCAATTAATAGGTATTTTTCAATTAATAGGCATTTTAAGGCATATGATGTCTTAAAATGCTGTCTAGATAAACAGCAGTTGTTGGAACAGAGCTTATGTGTTAAACTCCAGGTCTGCACAGTCTTTACATTAGTGATGAATGTGAACAGTAGTGGCAAATGGGCTTTCAGTTCTACACAAATACTAACAAGTAGTTGTCAGCGCCATCGAATAGCAGCACATTGTTGTCCAGGTCATGTACCAAATTGTGCTGAATGAGGATTTTTGGTACTGCAGAACTTTGTATTAAATGTAAATACCATACAACCCAAGTTGGACTGTTCACTTTCTGCATCACTTTAGAATCACATTGAAGGACAGTTTGTGGTGTTGTGGGAATTTTCCTTTTTTTTAAAGCCAGAGAAACTCAGTGGTTGCCGTTTGGGACTTCATTAAATTTGCTTTATGGTGGATTTGTTTTCCTCTCTTTGCTGTGTGACATACACAGTTCACCATGGCTGAGTCTTTCTTACAAATATAGCAGAAAACTGCATTAATCTATTTCAGGACATGATGAATTTTCTGAGTTTTTCGTATGCAAATGCACAATAATCAAACAAGCTCTAAAAAAACTGACAGAAATGCTGGACTTTCTGTACAGGAACTTTACTGTACTTTCAAATAATGGTGGATTGTCTAACATTTCAAGGTTCTTAAAAGCTTTCAAAGTATTTCTATCCTAATCACAATGAATCAGGTAAAAATAGATCTCGAACTGGTTGCCATGAGGTGACAAATAACTGTAATTATTTGACATAGTCCATCACTTAAAGGGAAAGCTTTTATTCTTGATTATTATTTTTTTTGTGCATTTCATCCACCACATGTGGGAAAGGGTTGACAGGGAATAAACCTTTGAGCATGAAATATAGAAGCTATTTTCAGACAAACACAAAAAGCCATCAATGTTTATCTTGAGGCATTAGTATCTGAAATTTGACAATTTTCACTACATCAATGTGCTTTTGTACATCATATAGTGCTGTTCTGTTTTTTAAATCATATGCGTGTGTACTTATTAGTAGGTCGAATGCACAGGTGATGTGAATAGGTGATAGTTTCTTATTTAGAAACTAGCATGCTGTTAGATACATAATTTAAAACAGCCTGATAAACAGATGTTGTGCAAAAGTTTTGAGACATTAGACCACATCAGTTTTAGACAGTGAGCATCCATAACATCCCCACACATTATGGCTATTTTGTCAGCATTTGCCCAATTATGTTTCTGAACAGCCCAACAAGCCTTTCTCTGAGATCATGTGAAGAAAACTTGCAAAGGTAATCAATGAAAATAAGAAAAAATGCTGGAAAAATCCCCAAAATGGATGAAAAATCTTTCAAATCTTTTCAGGGCTCTGAAGACAGTGCTATGCATCTGTGAAGCCATCATGGCAGACCCATCATTCTCAATAAAAGCCTTGCTTTGCTGGAGAAGAGTCCATTTTCTACCCTTCAGTGCGTCTGTAGACGTAGGTGCTGCTGTATGTTGGCCAGGTGCTCGTTGACAGCCCCGTGAATAATGTAGCAGGAAGATAGAGAGCTCTGGGAAAGAAAGTCAAGTCCCAGGACCCACCATTAAATATCACAATCCACTCTTCCCAGGGACGCAAATGACATTTTATATCAGCTGGTAATAGAGATCCAACCTTTAAGTGCTGAGTGGGACAAACCATTATTCACTATCTTTTGCTCTCTCAATGTCCTCTCCTTACACACTCTACCTCTGCTGCACAATGTTATTATGACAATGTGGGAATATTCTCATTTCATGGCCCCCTGCTAAAATGAAAATGTTCAGGAATTCAATTGCATCAATAAATTAGGTAAAATATGATCTGGCTTTTGACTCGTCCCAACAATTCAAGCACTATCTGAATTTGTAATGCTTTTATAATGATTATTTCGAAAATGAAAAACACAGGTTTGTATGTGAACATTTTTCCTGCATCGTTTTATATCAATATCTATAAGGTGCAGATTGTGGCGTGGAGTGATATCTGTTAATGCCTTAAGCCATGAGGCCATGTGCCACAGGAAAAACATTAGATCCCCAGAGTCCTTGGCAAAGCCCGCTGTCTGAGAGGAAGTTATTGTCTCAGCAAGCTGGTGTAATGATTAGCCTCAATCAGGATATTGAACATAGGTCGATCTAGAAAATGGCAAGGGCTTAGAAGTCAACATGTAACTGCTTCACATCTCTGCATACTGAGATCGACCACTCTGCGCAAAAGAAGAAAGGGATATTTGAAAAGTGCAACAATAGCCGTCACCTGCATCGGCTAATTCAGCGATAAACTCTTAGTCTTAGCTGGCATGAAACTTCTCTGCGAACAGAAAACCTTGTGATTTGGTTGTTTAAATTATTTCAGATGAGTCTAGTTCTTGATGGATCTTTAAAAGAAGAAATTGATTGTGGTTACAATGCTTTTGATGTAATTTACCTATGAATTCATACTGATTTGTACTTGTAGCTGCAGATTGTTCCACAACTCAAGGAGAGATATTTTGTTGTGGCCAGGCTTTATTTCCTGGCAATGACCTGTTTATTAGAGACTGTAACATTCAATTTGAACGATAGAATTACTTCCTGTGACTTGGTTTTGCTTGTATTCCCCTGTTAGATTGAATTGGTTTTCCTGTGAGAGCAACCAGAAAATAAATCACAAAATGTGTAATAAATTGCAATCGCATTCTCATCAATATTTGAAAAGATCCATTTTGCCACCAATGAAAGTTAGTCCCATAGCTGCACTGTGTCTGAGTCTAACAGGTGCTGAATAATGAGTCTGCTAGACCTCAACTCCCCACTGCTGTGAAGTTTATTTGTGGACTATATTGTGAAACATGTTGCTCTACAGTAGGGCCGGACGATTAATTGCATTTGCGGAAATATCGCGATATGATAAAGGGTTTTTTTTTTTTTTTTTTTTTACCGCTAAGGCTGCGATTACACTCTGGTCACCTGACATGCAAGAGTAAAGTAGTCTGCAGAGGAAGCATCAACTTGGCACGTGGCACACATATAGGCCTGGCCTACAGCAAAAAACAGTTTATGTTTAATCTATCTATTGTGTTGTCTCTTCAACGATTCTGGGTCGATTCTGAGCTTAGTTTTTAACCACAGATGCGTAATGACGCTGCCTGTGTTTAAGAAACACACATATTCTGCTTGCTTCCAAGTCCTCTCACACACACCACTCTAACCTTCCGTAAAATAATCTTTCATAAATTTCGGATAGGTTGAAGCGAATTACAATGACATTAGCGGGCTTCATTGCACAGGATATGCGCTGTGAGAAACGCACGCTTTGCTTGATGTTATTCTTGCAGTGCGCGTCTCAACCTCCAGTATTTTCCTTACTGCTCTACGTAGGCATCATTTATGTCGTTTGGAATGCAGTGGGCTTATATATTAAAAATATGAAACTCACTGACAGAAGGCTGCTTTCAATTTCGAATTCTCATGTGCGCAAGAGCGCTCACGCCTGCGGCTGTGTGTGTGCATCTGAGTATAAGTGGTTAAATGTATACTTGCAACTCAAAATGGTTTTATGACACGAAATGAATGTAAACACAGTTATGTCAGTTAAGAATTAACAGTTAAGGGATTAGACAGACAGGACAAGCCACATAGATCTGTGCAATAGTGTGAATGCATTATTAGATCTCCCACTGTATGTGATGTCATCAGTTATAATAAAACGACAGTAAAGACGAGAATGGAATGGAACGTTCAGATATACTCTTAAATTCTGAAGTCACACTTTGTTTATTGCTTGTAATATGTTTTTTGTTCCTCTTTATTATTTACTAGCTTTTATGTTTTGAAGCTATATTAGTTTATAAAGTATATATAAAATTCTTATTTTAATGTGTAATTATTTTAAAATGTACTTAAAATATATATTTTTTATTTTATTACACATCTAATTATAAGATTAATTAAGAAGAAAATAAAGTAGATCAAGAATAATTTGGGAATCAGATTGTGAGGTGCCTAAAGATTCCCACCCCTAAAGTACAATTTATTGCTTGTCTTTGTTAAACACATCGCAATTGCAATATCGATAATAATACTAATAAAAAAATAAATAAAATCACAATTAGATTATTTTCAAAAATCGTTCAGCCCTACTTTACAGGTTGAATTCACTTTGACTTTTAAACCCTTTAGAACCTGAAGCTAAAATAGGTGTTTTTCACATATTTAGATTTTTTGACTGTACAATTCTAAAACAATGTGCAAGGTGTCATCTTTTCCAGAAAAAGATTAGCTTTCAACACATTACAGTTATTGACCATTATTGTGTGTGGTGAGTTTGTAAATAGAATTTAAATAGACAAAAAAAAAAGAGAATAAATTTACTGATTTTTATTTAGAAAAAAAAAAAAACAGAAAAAAGCGAAATTAACTAACACTTTAAAGTTGATAAATTAACTATAATACATATATACAAGTCTTTTTTGTGACATTGGGTTGCACAGTTGTAATTTAGGACACTTTTTTTCATACAAGCACACATACAAATGCATGCATTCATAGGCACGCACACATACACATGCACACACCACATGCTAAGATACGTGAAAGAGTAACGGCCATCCGCCGTTACCGTTTAAGTTTCATTAAAAATCATTAGGGCTGTAGTCAACCAAAGAAATGCTTAATCGACCAGAGTTCTGTCCAAGGATTAGTCGACAAAAAAAAAAAAAGACGCGATGTTTTGCATTTTGATTGAACATTTATTAAACAATTGTCATAGAGCATTTATAAAACAACAACGAAAAAACATTTATTTTAATTTTTTATTGACACCTGGGATCCCCCGCGAAACGGTTCTCATCTGCACTTGAATAAGGCCAGCGACACACTGGCTGCTGGCGTGAGAGTCTCAGCTGCATTGGGTGTCTGTTTTTATTTTGGCTCCCATGTCAACAGGTTGGAGTTTGCACACTGCCTGCGTGAGATGCGTCTCAGGCGCGGCTCGAGCCACGCGGAAAACGCATTCATGCTAGAAATAGAACCGACGCCTAAAAGTGTTCCAGCAATGGGAGTGTTTTCTGGCTAGAGCGCAGAACAGCGGAGTTTGTATGGACCGAAGAGCATGTCTGAGCTTGTATTGCTGCTGTTGCTTTGACATTGTGGAAAATAGAATAATAAAAACAAAATGTATTAGACTTTTTACCCGTTATTATCAATCTAAATTAATTTGTTTTTAATTTAGGCTAACTTAATTTCGTTTTTCTTTATTCCTAAATTTAGTTTTTTTTCTTTATTTAAATTTCGTTTTTCTTTAGGCCTATTTAAATTTAGTTTTTCTTTATTTAAATTTCGTTTTTCTTTATTTAAATTTCATTTTTTCTGTATTTAAATTTAGTTTTTTTCTTTACAGACACATAGAGATTACTACCTATATTCCATACTGAGCGCGAAGCAGCAGTGCAGCCAGCCACAGGTGCGGTTCCCGAGTGTTCTACATGGTGCGCTAAACCGTGGCGCTGTTTCAAAATAGCCTCAATTAAAGCATTTAAAGTTGGGGATAAAACATAGGCTAATTATATTTAGAATACAGTAATATATAACTTCTTATAAAGGAATAAATATCAAGGAGTAAATCAATGAAAATGTCTTTATTGGTGAAGAAAAAAAAAAATGATGCGACTGGTCGACCAATGAGAATGTCAGTCGACCAAGACGGCATCGACCGATTAGTCGACTAAACGAAGTTGACAGCCCTAAAAATCATCCCAATCCCCTCTTCTGCTGTCTAACACTTCTTTCGCCATGTATTTGTTCATTTCTTTTATTATTTTATGCTATCCAAAACACTCTAACCTGCCACGCTTCGTATCTCTCTGTTCAAATCCTTCCTTCCCACGCTGATGTCATTTGCAGATGGAAAGCATGAAATTACTGTAATAGGCCGTATATTGCCGAAAAGCGCATGTTGTCTACTGTCAGAGGCAATTTGAATGGTTTTGATAGTGCAAATGGTTGAAGAGTTACGGTCAAATGAATACAGCTTGCTGGTATGTTTCGGCGACGACACAGCCGGTTCTAAAGGGTTAAACATGTCTTCTTGTCATGTCTAGATGCAGGTTTAGATGGTGGTCTGTCCAAAATGGCAGCCCCCTTTCCTTTCCATTACATATGTCCAGTTTCAGTTGTTTTGGTGGGTGTGAAAACCAGGTGCAATGTAAAAGGCCCCCTGGGTTGATTTTGACATGCCGTGCCACAGGGGGTTTCATCTCAGCTGCTCCCACCCTTGTCAACAACTTGCTTCAATCCGGATTTTTCTTGCACGAAACCCCTGCTGCGATCCATAATGAAGATCAGATCACAAGAAGACAGAGTCTGTCCCTCAAACACTGAAAGTGCCACACAGGTGCACAAGGCACTTGAAAAAGAGCCTAAATCTCTTTTAGAACCTTGTGTTCTTCCCCTGCATTTAATATAGATGTGCGTTACATTCTGGTGCCGAGCTATATGTTGTTCTTTCTGAAGCTAATGGATGCATAACGTGCCTCTGCGTCTGACTGAGGCTCTATTCCTCCCTGCCAAACCTAAATTCAAACCCTTCATCCTGACATCCATCCTGAAGTTGTTGCATCTCAAAGAGCATAGCTCATCTTGAGCTCCCTTCATTATATGTGCATCTCTCAAAACAACTGCCTCCTTTAATGGCGGGAAGGCATCTTGCAGATTTGATTATGTCTGCCCTCAGTAAAAAAGCAAGGACAAACACATCTAAAATATGAACACTGAATAAGGGAATGTGCGGATAAGGAGACACCTTCAAGGGGCTGTTCACTCTCTTGCACATATTGTTCTGCGCAACGGCGGCCTTAAGCATCTGGGGGCCCGTTTCAATAACTAATATGGGGCCCTACCCACATAAAACGTAAACATAATAGAGCAGAAAAAGCAAGGATTCCTGTTGGTTTGCATTAATGATATATTATTTTATTATGTGCACTTTCAGCTTCATGAACAGGCAGCTCAACATAGAAATAATCCAACCTTATATGATTAAAACTATATACAATTATACAGCGCCTAACCTGTCTCAGCGGTAATAACTTCATCGTCATGTTCTTGTACTACTAACAATGTTTGGTAGGGCTGTAACGATATGCGACATAAAACCGAAATCGCGATACTCAGATCCACGAACCTGTGTCGTGGTGTGAGAAGGCAGAATCACGACACACCCCTTCCAACCCCCAGATCCTTGCCGTCCAGGGGTGCGTTTCCCGAAAGCATCGTTGGCCAACTATGGTCACAAGTTCCGTCGTTACCAATAGAGTTCAATGGACATTGCGATGAACTTGCGACCATAGTTGGCCAACGATGCTTTCGGGAAACGCACCCCAGATCTAATGCTACCACATCTTCAAATTACTATTAGTATTATTTGAAGTTAACATTATAAAATACGTAGACCTACACCACAAAACTAGCTGAGGATAAATTATTTAAAATTGGGCAATTCCAGCATTATGGACGAGATATTTGCAGTCAAAACTTGAAATATAAATTCTCAGAAAATGCATTTAATACCAATATATTGAAACTTCTGTTTATATATCCATACTCTGAATTACACTGCGCAAACCAAAAGTATGATTACCCACCGGATGAAGAATGGTTGGCTCTCCACAGAACATAATATATTTCTTTTATTTTTCGTGTTCACATTTATGAGGAAAAAACAATGTTACGGACGTGTCAGTTCCCGGTTACGGACGTGAGCGCTCTGAAACCGGCACTAAGACTGCTTTAAAACTTTCACAGAGACCCTTAAACAGAAAGCACAAAGCCTTTCTTTAAAGTAAATTTCGTTTTGTATTAATTGTATGTTAATTTTTATCAATGTTTCATCAACCAATTACCTGGATTTAATAAATAAGACGGAAATATAGCAGACAATAGATAATCACGACACGGAGGCGCCGGCGCATGAACTGGAGCTCGTCTCATAAATGAACCAAAACTCAGCATACTTGCCTCACAGACCTGAGAAATATATCTATTGTCTACAGAAAGCTAGAAATCTCTACTTTTAAACAGAACAATTCAAATTGAAACAAAACTATGTAGTCCGTATGAAATATGCATTTCTCTCTGCCGCATTCACTACTGCGAAGATCGTGAGTCAGCATCGTCAACTTCATCTTTGCAGCCGACACAGAAAACACTTGTTTATTAATAAACAATTAAAATGTCTTCTTGCTATATTTTACATATTCATAATCATTACTTTTGCCGGTTCTTTGTGACAGCTTTTAGGTGCTTTATTGGCAGTGCCACCCACTTGTTACATGAATGTTATAGCTTTGGCTATTTATCTATTTTACTTAGGTATTAATACCTTTAAATCCAATAATCTTTTGTTGTCCATCTTTAGTTTTTCAGCACCACTGGCATATGTATGTTTCATTTCCTCTTAAAATTCTTGATTTTTTATCGATATTTAGAAAAAAAAATCACAAAAGTTTTGCTCAAATTTTTAATGGAAACGCGCCTTGTGACATTGCATGCTCAAATTTTCTTTTGCACATTATTTAAACGAAAGTGATATACAGCGTGTGCCGCCGCATTTGCTTGTGCAATTGAAGAGTGCACACTACAAGCACAGTATAACGGCTGATAGGACAGGAAAATTTTTCTGAGGTGAGATACTTTTTATTTTGTGACAAGTTATGCCATTGACACTGCCATATATCATGACAACATCTCATCTGACCGCAGATACTGAATCAGGACAACGTTTTTCTCTGGCAGGCTTTACTAGAGTCAACAACTTCTTCAAAATCACGCATATCTTTCAAAATAAAAGTCTCGGATCAGAAAAACATAGAATTGCATTTGTTGTTGTTTCTTTGACCACACACTCCGTGACCCGTTCAAAATGGTCTTGCGACCCAGCAGTTGAGAAACACTGTTAGATGGACCCTTTTCAGCGTCTTTTGTGTCTTTGCCATTTCCATGCGTCTTTTCAGCATTTTTTCCAATTTTTATTTTATTTTATATTTATTATTATTATTATTATTATTATTATTTCTGAAGGATCATGTGACACTGAAGACTGGAGTCATGATGCTGAAAATTCAGCTTTACCATCACAGCAATAAATAAAATTTTTAAATATATTCAAATTCTAAAACTGTTATTTTAAACCGTATTAATATTTCACTACTGTTTTTACTAGCTATATTTTGGATGAAAAAAAAGCCTTACCCAAGCAGCTTTGCTGAGCATAAGATACTACTTTAAAAAATATTAATAAATCTTGCTGGCTCCAAAGTTTTTTAGTATACCTTAAATTCAACTATTTAATAAAAAAATAAAGCATAATTATATGGTAATGTGATATGTCATATACTAAATTGGGTCAGTCCCCACCATAATAGACTATAATTGGATTATTTGAAAATCTTACTCCTTCTGTATTTCTTCTTCTTCTTCAAAAAAAAAAACATTGCTATGCATTGTCATGTCAAGCCAAGTCAATTTAATATATACATCACAAAGAGGTTTTAGTACTTGCAAGATTAATAGTTCACTTTTAACAAAACACTGTCATATTTACATCAGTATGTTTTGATGAAAGTTTTTATTGTCATGATGTATATTTGTCTCATCTTTGTTATTGTTGGTAAAAAAAAAAAACAATATCAAGAAAAACCTTTTTTAACATACCTTTTTGTCACTGGTCCTGCACTATAAGCTTTGAGCCTTTTTATAATGCAAGAACACGTCCAGTGTGAACAGCCTGTTTGTTTTTTTCTATTGCAGATAGATCAATGTATCCAAGCTAAAGATCCACACTGACTTTGAGCTACACCAGAAGTATATCCACAAAAGCCCTATAAAGTTGTTTGTTTACTCTAACAACACGAGGTAGAGGTAGAATACCCAGTGTCTGTCTTTCAACATCTGTCCTTCTCCACACAATTCCCATTGCTTAAATCAACGGTGGTCGTAATAAGGTATGTTTCGATACGTGTGTGGTTGGCTGTCACAGTGGGCTTTCAGGAAAAGCCTGACCCGGCTGAGTGAGGATCAGTAGAGGCAAAGACATCATGCTGCCGGACCTTGCCTCTGATCTGATGCTTATCCTCCTGACAGTCCGACCCCAATCCATCTCCAGTACCTCAGCTCCAATTACACTTTGTATGTGCACCGCTCTTGCATTGTTTGACTGATGCAGTAATTTTTGGAACATCTTAACGCTATATAAAATCAGGGCTGTTTGTAATGTTGTGCTTTGAGAGTTTTTTAGTGCTCTTCAGTGGAGTGATTAATGCCATATAGACTGTCTCCTGGGGTTTGCGTGCTATGAAACATATGTCCGCTTTGTTTGTTGTATTCCCAATTCATCTCTGCATTGTTACGATAAGAGAGTTCTTAGGAAGGCATTTATCATATTCAAATGGTAACTATGCCCTAGATACTTGGCACTCGTGAGTGATAATGTCAGATCTTCTCTCCAGTGCTCAGTTCTTAATGTCAAAAAAAGCACCCATTTTAGTCTTGTTCGTCTCAAGTGAGCATCGTCACTAGACAGCCTTTGAGGCTTATCATAATGAATTAAAAATTTGCTTTACTTTTTTTTTTTTGTGCTCTGGCTCTGTGATACATGATTGGTCATTATAATGCATTTTTGGGTCATTTTGCATGAGGCCCAATGAAATTAGTTTTATTTGTGTTGCTATTAATATTTTAGTATTTGATTATTTTATTTCATTAACATTATTTCAGCCTGATTTATTTAAATCAGTATTAAATCAGTTATTCAAATCAATTCAGAAAGGTTATAATAAATTTGCCAGAGTACGCTTGATTTTTTCCAAAAGGTCAAATCTTATTTATTTCAGTTTGAATGTAAAAAAAGGTGGAATCATTTTCAGAACATCAGTCCAGTATTGCTAAATTGAAAGGAAAGCGCATGAAATGAAGGCTACATGTATGACTACAGTGGTCTAACCAAAAGTAAAGTAAGTATTTTGTTTGTGCAGTAGTTCTTGGTTGTTGTCACAGATCAGCAATTTTCTCTGGTATAGATTAGCCAAGGGTACAAACACAACACACACACACACACACACACACACACACACACACACACACACACACACACACACACACACGCACACACACACACACACACAAAGGGTTTTCAGTACACATTTGCCATTTAAAGGTGAAATTCAGCAGAGAACGAAACAACACTGTTCAATTTATTTTGGGAAATTACCACTGGTAGGGAAAATTGCTCAGTATTTTAAAAAACATGCTTCATGTAAATAATGTTAATGCTAGGATATTTTATAAGATTTTATTTCATAGGTCTGGGAAGAAAAATGTACTTCATATTACCCACTACTTAATGTCAAATAAATGTCCCTGCATATCTAATACATGCTTTTATAGATCACAGTGTCGTATTAAATAACCAGCATTGCACAGTAAATCAGTGGTTATAACTCCAGTGGATTTCAATTAGGCGTCACTGTGTTTGCATATGCTGAGAGCTAAATTGAATGTGACATCCTCACATTAGGCACGAATATCAAAGGGTAGACGGCGGGAGAGGAATGTGCATTGCAGAATTCCTGCTGTTATTGAAATTCACACTGTTTGCAGCCTGACACATTAAGGTTATGTCTATATGTTTGCTTAACAATTGTGATGAAATGCGATGGAATTAGGAATTATTATTCTGCATAAACAGATTCAGATCATATGAACAATATCATGTGTCTTTATTTATTAGGCAGTATTTCCTAAATTTTTATACCACTGTACCAAGATGTATAGTTGTTTTTGCCGGAAATTTTACACAAATGTTTTACAAATTACATAACCATTAAGTCATGCCTTATTTAAAAATAATAATAATAATAATAACATATTTGATTCAAGGTACACTACCATTCAGAAGTTTGGGGTCTTAAGATTTTTTTTTATGTTTTTGAAGGAAGACTCTAAGGCTGCTTTATTTGATCATAAATACAGTAAAAAAAAAAAAAAACATTTCTTAGTATTATCAATGTTGAAAACAGTTATGCTGCTTAATATTTTTGTGGAAAAAGTAATACATTTTTTAGGGATGGGGGAAAAATCGATTCTTAGATGCATTGCGACGCAGACGTGGACGATTCTGAATCGATTCACAAATGTCAAAAATCGATTTTCTAAAAAATAGTAATATTGACGGAACATAAAAGGCGGAACTCTGAAGCGCGGAAGTGCAGTTTTTGTTAAAAGCTAAGGTATGGGAAATTGGCATAATTTCATTGTGGCCCATTTTGTATTTTTGTATGAGAGCTGCTTTCTTTATTGTTTAGTTTTCACATCAGTATGCTTTAAAAAATATCTGTTATACGTGCGTTATGCGTAGGTTTACTGTACTGCCCTCCACAGTCACAGTGTGTATCAGTGCAATGCCAGTCACAAAAAGTTACATTCTGACTGTGCTCTCTACAGATAATCATGTACTTTGTTGTATAAGCTGTTTTTGATATGGTATACAGCAGCAATTTCAAGTCATAAGTCTTAGACTCATTATTTATTGGGCAGCTTTGTATGTCAATAATTATTCAGAATATGTGCAAGTCCACAAGCATTATTTTTGTATGAGAGCTGCTGGTACATAATTCTATATTTTTGTATGAAAGCGGTTTGTGATTTTTTTTCTTATGATTTTATTTTAGTTTTGTCTGAAGGATTATATTGCTCATTGCACATAACAGGAGGATTTTGGTTAGAAGTCTATTATTTTATGTAATAGATTCAGAATATGAAGTTTGTATTCATTTACAAGTATGCTGCTAGTACAGGCACTCATTTCTTTTCCTGTTGGTTCTTTGCAATGTTGGGACATATGCTGGCAAATATAACCTTACAGTTGACTTGCTAAATCACTTTCATTTGTTTTATTATTAATAAAACATATTGGAAGTAAATTATTTATGGGTCATTATAAATACTTTGCCTTAAAAGTACCAAATAGTCACACACACACAAAAAAATTTGCATCAATAATCGTTTTAGCATCGCAGTCCTCTGAATCGTAATCAAATCGAATCCTGGGGTGCCTAGAGATTCCCACCCCTTAACATTTTTACAGGATATTAAGAATCAACATTAGAATGAATGGAATGTGCAAAAGAACAGCATTTATTTGAAATATATATTTTTGCTGAATAATAAATAAATAAATAATAAAAAATTGTTCAAAATAATAAAATAATTCATTTCTTTAAAGAAAAACATTTTGGTGACCCCAAACTTTTGAACGGTTGTGTACTTTTTATTTGATTCTTTTATTTTTATTTTTGTAACGTGATAGACACAAACAAATTTTTTGATTATTCTAACAAATAAATCAGATCTCTTGCTCCAGCTGCTTCATATTGTGTAACACTTGAGTTAAAATCAAAAGTCTCAAAACAGTAATACATCAAAACCGATTATAGAATAAGCCTCATGTAAAGCCCTTGTAAAATATATGAACACCTGTGACCAGACATAAGTTGAATTCTAGTGATGTTGCTTGGCAACCATAAACAACCTGCTGCTGCACTTTGAGCTTTTATTTGGCGTCAAAACTAATCCGCTTCTGTTATAATCGATGGAGCTGTTTATGCTGCGACACGTTTCGCATGGTGGATGTATTAGTGTCGGATTTAGGGCTTGATGCCACTTGCATAACGTGGTTGAAATGACATAGCTGGATCAATTCCAGTTGACACCTTTTCATATACCATCCAGCCCTCACACTTTGGGAACTGGTAAGCAGTGGATATGCAGTGTTGCAATGCTGTAGTTTGCTGCTTCCCTGCCCTGCCTTGCCCTGGCCTGTCCTGTAGGTCTAGGTATGGAAGACTATGATTTAACAAGGGGCCTGCATCAGGGCAGGTGTAGTGATGATGGATTGAAGTGCTTAGCAGAGCTCTCGCAGCCGGGACAGAGAGTAATCGGTGTGTACAGAGAGCTGGCCAGAGTAAGCAGAACAGATACATCAAGCCGAAATGCACAGCAGATTCGAGCGGGGTCACATGCACGCAAATCCACATATATTTACAGATGACAGAGGTCTCCATACTCAAACACTAACACAAAGGTAACATAATCGTCCTGCTCCGAGTGTTATATGATGTTCCGTTGCCTGCACTGGGCTATTATTTGATTTATGGCTTGGGCCACAAGGTGAGGTGTAAAGCATTGTTTTTGTAGGATGTGATGACTACATACATGTACGGTCTGCACCTGTTTGCACAATTGAGTTCATTAATTTATTGCATGTTAAAGCACTGTAATTTGCCTGATTTCTTTAAGTAGGCATTTCTATTGTGTACCTTTAATCTCTCAGCTCATTTATTATATACTATTTTGCACGTTTATGTATGGCACAATAGGGAGCGGATGAGGAGTATAGGAGAGTTGGGCATGGCTCCCAGTTTTAGATTTTTTTTTGTTAACTTGTAAGTGCATCACTCTGTTATTATTATTAAAAAAAATCCCCAGACAATGCTTGGGTTGCACCAGAATAGATGGCACATTAATGCAGAGAGAGAGAGAAATCCTCATCTTAAAAGCCTATGATGTTGTTTTATGGTGTTTTCAGTACAACAGCACCAATGAGTTTTGAAGCGTCTCATAAAGTTATAGAATACTAAAGTATGAACGAGGCTGCCAAGTAAGCCATTAAAACAACTTTGTAGTGTAGTTTGAAAAAACTTGATTTTGAAAAGTAAAGTGTGTACGTGATGTTAATATTCCTTCTCCTATGGCAGTTTTATGAAATATTGCAATTAAATGTTTTACTGTTTTCTATTTTGCTATTAAGCCCCTTTCACACAGAGATTCCGGAACATACACTGAAAATGTGCCAGTGATTTTCTGGAATCTGTGCATGCGTTCACATCCCGTAAAGATCCAGTGAAGACACGTGACATTGATGTGATATGTAATGTATCAGCAGCATCTCAAGTTTGTTCATGATCTGCAATTTCTCTCTCGAGAAACCACGCTCGTGCATTTTTCTCTGATTCGATCATAAACTAGCGCATCGTGTAAGGTTACACTAAACTGGCAAACGATCTCAGCTTCACACCCCATACTTCATTGGTACAGCCTTTTGTTCACACAGTGCGCGTTCCGGGACTGATCATGGCAATGTTACTAGATCCCATTCCATCAAGGACGTGTTTGCGTTCACACAGAAGGCACTCCAGCAATTTTATGGCGGTTTTCTGGGATCAACGCTCTGTGTGAAAGGGGCTTTAGTGTTTCTGATTGATATTTTTGTGGAAACTGTGAGACTTTTTTTAAGGATTCTTAGATGAAAAGAACATAATTTATTTAAAATAATCTTCAAGTCTTCTGTTTTATTTAAGTTAGTCAAATGATTACTTCTATATTATGGAAATTATGTTTTTATAATGAATGCTTTCTCACTGTCTTTCAATCAGGGGCTTTTTCTTAACCAACACCTGAGCTGAAAAAGAAAGAATAAAATCAC
This sequence comes from Scardinius erythrophthalmus, assembly GCF_964197995.2. Classification (NCBI taxonomy): domain Eukaryota; kingdom Metazoa; phylum Chordata; class Actinopteri; order Cypriniformes; family Leuciscidae; genus Scardinius; species Scardinius erythrophthalmus. Next base: position 17,535,346 of record NC_138233.1, on the reverse strand, counting down.
AATTTCTTGCCCTAATAGTGGATTGATCTTAATCTGTTAAATAACTCATGTATAATTGAAGTGTTTTGAGAGTGATACTTTGAATGATTAGCCACTCAACAAGATCAGGCTAATCTGGGATGTGTCAGCCTCTGCAGCGACCCTGACCCACTTCCTTTGAATTAATCCCAGCAATAGTTAGGGGAAAAAAGAGCCTCTTTGATCTTCTAATGAAGGGACACTCTTCCCGATATTTCTGTTCTGAGTTTGTCAGCTCACTTTGTTGCGTCTGTGAGCTCTCACCAAGGAATTTCTGGAATAGGGTGAAGTAGTTTGAATAATTAGGCCTTGCTTTCAAAATCTCGGTCTCCTCCTCCATCCTGCTTTTTCCTTTTACTGTCATCCATCATTCAGCGCTCAGATCTGCCATTGGTCATTACTATGCCAGCTCGCTTTGCATGACGGCGTTCGAAGAAAGTCGGCTACCCTACTTTGATCCTGTTTTTTCTCTTTCCTTAAGGATAATAAGAACACCTAAAGCCGCTTCTACATATAACTTGATAGGTGATGCGATTGAGCGCAAATCTACATGCTTGCTTGAGTGCGCCGCAGTGCTTGTGTGTTTTCCGGGATAAGAGAGAGGGTTAAAGGCTAGCTCAGCATTGGGGTGTTTTAGATTGGGTGGCTGTGGCGCTATTTCCAGACTGCTCTGCTGGAGGATGACTAGAAGAAGCACTGGATTCATTATTCAGAAGACAGCGGAGTAGTACACAGCGGCACAGGCTGTCAGACCAAGATTACTTTTGTGCATTCCTCCGACATGTGAGGAGAGCTTAAGGTTTGAGTCTCTACCCCGAGGCGTGAAACCAACCTGACTGAAAGTAGAGTTGTACAGGCTGTCTGAAAGTTATCAGGTAGTGTGCGGACTTGTGAAGTACGAGAACATGGAGCACAGGCTTAAATTACCAGTGATCGTTGAGAATGTAGGGTATGTTTACATTAAAAAAAGGATCAGAAGATCTTTTGAGGCATGTTGTAGCAGAGTTTTGTGGCTGCGGGCCATTAGGCAAAAGATCATATTTTCAAATATGTTTCAAAATATACATAAAATGTCCCAAAATATAGGACCATTGCCAAGATGCATTTTAAAATGTATTTGCTCATATTTTGGAGATTTTCATTCTAAATATATTCTTAAAATAAAATATGTTGTTTGGAGATTTATTTTATTGCTTCTTGAAGTTTTTTTAAACTTTATTTAAGGCAAGACACGGCAGGCAAAAACATACATTTTTTATGCAGTGGTCAGTTTTGAGATTTTGGGCTAGTTTACTCCTTCAATATGTGTTCTTTCAAGCTGCTATAAAGAAAACGTTGAAAATATACATTAAGATGTTTATTTTATTACATTTTGTTTACTTGCGGCAGTAAGTTTCTCCTGAATTTACCAGGAAGTTTGCATTCAAACGCGACACGCCGAGCTCCTGTTTGTTTACTGAAGTCTGTCATGACCGGTATCATTGTGAAGCTCTGAGTCTCCTGCACAACACTATGTAACCCAAATATGGGCATTTCCTTTCTATCAGTAACCAATCGTGAATGTCTAAAAGGGGATTTAAAGTTAACGACGATTTCTCATTTAGAGCTATTTAAATCTTTAACTGCCGTTTTCTCAAAATGATTTTTGTGCGTTTTTTTGTCATTCTCCAGTACAAACATCTCAGCCTATGTAGCACCTGTGTACACCAAACACCAAAAAATTTGGCGAAAATCCATTTTTTATGGCTATGGACAGTATATTTTAATTTCCTAGGTAATGAAAGCATATATTCTGAAATCCCTCTGAGTTTTTACTTTCATCTTGTGTGTAAACAAAATGAAAAAAGAATTTTACACCAGGCTTTATCATATGTTCAGATCTATCTACCGAAAATATATGCAAAATCGTGCATATTTAATGAGATCATGCCTAATTTGCATAATTAAACATACAAATTTCTAAAACTTGTAATACATTTTTTTATATACTTGTGTAAGTAATCAACTGAGGAAGTTTCATGGTGATATCTATTATTGTAAAATTTTACCCTATTCACCTGTAGTGTCTCGCCTTAATTGGAAAAATATACTTCCTTAAGCCACTCTGTTAACAACATCAAGCATCGCATTAGATCAGGCAGGCCACGTCAGTCAAGCTTGCAGTCAGCTGTTTCTGATGTGTACCAATCCAGTTGTGACACTTATCACAGCGGTTCATTTAAATCCCCAATCATTCAGCCTCTCTCTATTGCTTGGCTGCACGCTGCATCTAACTCCCCCCTCCATCCCCAACTCTACCTAGCTGGAATTTGTAATTTAATATTCGTCGCAACTGTCTTCAGCATGCAGTAAATTTCATTGTAATCATCCTTCCTTGTGTATTTTGGCTTGTTTCAACAACTCATATAAATTTGTGAATTGTAATTATGTATGCATGATTACTGGATCTGTTCTGTTACTCCATGGGGGTTTGACTTGCTGCTCTCTCCGCTCTGTCCAGGCATGGCTGCATGGACGGGCGCGTGGAGTTTGCCCAGAACAGAATCGTACCACCAACACTAACTGTATGCTTTATCATTATAATAAACACATTTGAAGAAAGTGTTCCTGACTGATATATTTAGCATATATTTGATATGTGCGTGTGTGTGTATATATATGTATATACATACACACACTATATAAGCACAGTAAATGCTGCATTTATTTTATTGATGTTATTTGTGGCATCTTAATTTGTTTGAACAGGAATTTTAGATTGATGATTACATACCTTATGAAGCAAAGAGGATAATGAATTAGGCCCATTGGAGTGCAAAAAGCTCTATCAATACTAACTCAATTTAAAGACTCCGAGTCGGTGGAACTAAAAGGACTAACGATGTTTAAGGATGAAACTGTTTCTTAAGGCCAGCCAGACAGCAGAATCTCCATTACTCCAGCCCAGACACAATACACCTTAACATTAGGGTCATTCAATTTCCCACTCCTCTCTTCAAAGTGGACCAAGTGATTTGTTTTCAGTGTGTATTTAAGAAGAAGCCCTGGAGAAGTTTAGCATTTAAATTGGTTGATCCAAGCACATTTTACCACAGCAGTTTTTGAAGCATCGTGCTGATGAAAAATCAAAGGAAATGTGCAAAAGCATGACCTTTCCCCGGCTCAATAGCAGTCAGTGTCTGAAGAGCTTGTTTTTGCTGACATCCATCTTTCTTTTATACAGTTTTGTAAAACTTTCCCAGGTACTTGGCGTGACGAAACATCACAAATTATTTTTAGACAATAAAAAGAACATCACCACAGGTCTATAAGTGAAATGAAAAAAATAAATAAAAAAGAGTTGAGACGCAGAGGAAAGGTAAGAGAGATAGTAACAACTGCTGGTTTACAAACTTATGTATAGTGATAGTAAAACATTTTGTTGGAGTAAAAAAAAAAGTTATTATTGATATAATATTATTTACTAAGCTCTGCTCATAGCATGCAGGAAAAATATATTGTGGCCAAGAATTAGCCTAAGAATTCAACTTAACACGTGAGCATGTTTTATTAATTCATTCTTTCGTTTTACTTCGATTGTGGCCATGTTTTATATTTTCTTTCGTCGTTTTAGGTAAATTTCGGCTGTGTTATACTATTTTATTCCCTTGTTTTAGGTAAATTACTATTTATTTGTTGGCTATTTAGTAGGGCTGGGTATTTTCACAAATTCCAAAATTTGATTTACTGTAATTTCAATTCACAAGCTTGTGATTTGATTTCGATTCTATATCGATTCATTTTTAATATACTGTATATCAGGTACAGTACATGGTGAATTTTCTCAAATAATGCTGTAACTATTAGGGTTGGGGAAAGTTGGTAGGTCAAATCGATTCATATTTTCAAAAAATCGATTTTCCCTCTTCTATATAGCGTACAATACATAAATTTAGCATTCACCAAATCTTCCTTCAGGGTTTCCGTAGAACGCTCCCTGCGGCGCAGCCCTCGATGCTTCATGACATCACGACAAAAAGACTAGCATGTTTAATTTTTTAACGGTCCTCCACGACGATGGCGCGCGAGTGAGTGAGTGAGTGAGTGAGTGAGTGAGTGAGTGAGTGAGTGAGTGAGGGAGAGTGAGTGAGAGTGTGTGTTCGCGAGTAAGTGAGTGAGTGTGACTGTGTGTGTGCGCGAGAGTGAGTGAGTGAGTGTGTGTGTGTGTGTGTGTGAGAGAGAGAGAGAGAGAGAGAGAGAGAGAGAGTGCCTGTATGTGAGTGAGTGTGTATGTGCGAGTGAGTGTGTGTGTGTGCGCGAGTGAGTGAGTGTGTGTGTGTGTGTGTGTGTTTGTGTGTAGGCTATGTGAGTGAGCTTGTGTAGTCTATATGTGCGAGTGAATGAGTGAGACGGCTCGCGATGACTGGTCGTAAAACAAAGTGTAGTCTGACATGTTTCTTGTCCACGACATGACAAGATTTTTAGGAGTCAAAATCGTGTAATCTGACAGTGACTATCATAACAGACAAACAAAATTTTGTTTATGTTGATGCACTTCAATTAAATACAATAAATATATATTTTTAAAATATATTTACAGTTCGCAGTTATTTTGTTTTAAATGAAAAAAAAAAAAATTGGGCTGCATATAAAGGAACAGAACGCATGTGCCATGGATAAATGAAATGGAATCGCCTCTGCACGGACAACAAGGAAATTATTTTAAATAATACGTAATAATAATCCCTGTTCTGGACGAGCTATTTCCACAGCAACGCGCTGGAACACGGCAACTAAACCCAGAGAATTCACAACATTTTATTACAATAGTGTTCTCATTATAATGGCATGTATATGACAGTCCCAATTATACTTATAAATGTGCATTGCTGTTTGAGCTGCGCACGCTAAAGATTATTGAACTCAACCAAACGCATCCTATATTAGATTAATCAGATATATACAGTATACACAAAATAAACATATTATAACTTACAATGGCACAAAATGCTGCAAATGCTCAAGAGAACTTGACTGTGCTTGTCATGAAGGCTTAACTCCATAGACACGCTCTTTCCGCCACAACGCGCTCGTCGCACTGAAACACTATCAACTGAAGTAAATAATCGATTATCTATCGGCTTTGATATATCGGCCTAATTTTCTTGGATCGATAACATAAAAAATTACCATTTGTCGTCCGATATCAATATGTGGTCGATATATCGTGCATCCCTAATATATATATATATATATATATATATATATATATATATATATATATAGGGATGGGGTTGTAAAAAACTAAGATAAAGAAATTATTCCCTCTGATTTTCTGTTTCATTAATAAAGTTTGACTACTCGTAGCAGTCTCGCATGCGCTTAGAGCTCGTGTGAATTGCACGTATAAAATGAAGTTAACGAACAACCTCGATCCATCAGGAAACGCCACATAGGACGCTGAATGGAGAGTTTTTCTTTTGCGTGAAGAAGCCGTTCGCCGGAGATGTGTTAAAAGATAGCGGAGTGCATTCATGATTATTAGGCTACCTGTATAATAATCCTCCTGGCGCCAGGTCTGAGTGAGTAATTTACTCTCTTACCTTCGTTCTTTGATTAACATTAACGACACTTTAAGACCAGCCGCTGCTGACAGAGACGCGATCTGACACGCGTTCCATTTTCTCACAAATCTCTACTTTCATTTAAGACTTTATTTAAATTATTTAAGACTGCTCTTATAAGGACACTCGACAAAACAGACATTTTGGCATAATTTGTGTGTGTTATGGTTTGTTTAAGCCGAAAGAGAACTCGATACTGACGCGCGTCTTTTCTGTGGGTCGTGTGTGTGTGTGTGTGTGTGTGTGAGATAGGCAGGACTTACAGTGCGGTCTCTTTAGTCTTGTGGCGCTTGAATGGTTTAAAAGCATTCACATAAATAAGAGCGCGATCATACAACGCTATTCAACGGGTGACAGAAAAAAAAAACAGATACTGCGTAATTGCGTTAAATATTTGTAACGCTTTAAACTTTTTTTTTTCGGTGCCGCGGTGGGCAAGTGATGAAACCGTTGTTGCGACTGAACACTGTGTAATACCGTGTAACACCGGTAACACCGACTATTGTAGCAAGCCTAATATATATATGTGTGATCATGATTATGTGATTTGGTGCTTATATTTAGCAAAATGTTCCTCTCTAGAGTTCATTTTTCCAGCTGACTATTGAGTTCATGGTGACTAAATGGCTTTTCTGAGGTAACATGACATATTTTACAAGCTTGTTTTATTGATGTCTTTTCATTGTTGAAAAACACTGATTTAGCGATTACATGATGCAGATTTCAATAAGTTGTACTGTATCTTTTAAATACCTTCTAATGTTCATTCATGTTTATTTCGTGCTGTTACTAGTAGTAAAGAGGAAGAGAGGATCAGTTCATGTGCGCTTGCGATGTTGCGATTTTTTTGTGTGTGTTCTGTTCAATCATCAACTGAAAACAGACTAAAATATTGATTCTTGGGATTTAAGAATCCGTATCGGTTCATAAAAATGAGAATGGATTAAAATAGGAAAATCAATACTTTTTTTAACCCAGCCCTGCTATTTACTCAATACGACCAAATATAATGGTAACTATCTTAGCATCCACACACAATGAACAATACATTTCTGTTTATTCTAAGTGAATGCTGCCAGTATGATCTGCGAGGTTATTGATTACTGGACAAAGTTTTTACATCATGCAAAACTGCAAAGAATGACTGATGCATTATCAAATGCTGAGGAACTCATGGGGAACAGTGCTGAAGTGCTGAAATTGATTTTGTTTACCATTACTCTGGTGAAATAATCAAGTTATTGACAACATTGGCGGGAAACCAGCATCATCAGCTTGTTGAATGCCAAACATTGCTCAATCACTGAATTTACATCATATAGTCACATGACTGACAGCAACTTGTGTTGGTAAGGAAGTGTAAATTAAGACGCACACTGGCTGAAATAAGTAACAGTACATGGCAGTGCACAAGGAATAGCTATGTCTGTGAATAGTTACAATGCTTAACCACTACAAAAACATGTGGTTTAACCGCAATGGGAGCTATAGCCATAATCTTGATTATGTAGTTGATTGAATTATGCAGTCCTAATTTGTGGTGCTTTTTGTTTCAGTGTTTTCTGTATATAAGACCAGTATGAATATCATATCTCACATATCTTATGTGTAATTTATCATTCTTGTTTGTGTAGATTCATTTGTGTACCTTTACCTGCCATATTAAAAAGACATCTGTAACGAGGTTCATTGTTATGGGAAGTAGGATGCGGGAACCGGCGAACATGCAAATATTTTAATAAATAAATAAACCAGTACAAAAACGAAAGTATAAGCCAGCAGCCCCTCACGGACAACTGCTGGCCACACAAAACAGGAACAAAACATCACATAAAACTCAGGCCTGTCCTCTCTCGCTCTTCACTGTCGTCGCTCCTCCTTTATGCTTCCGCTCCTCCGTGAGAGATACGAGACCGGTGCGTCGCGCAGGTATCGCTCATCTGTAATCACGCCACCGGCCTCGTGCCGCTCTCCCACGGCCCTCTGCCTCGTCCTGCTCGCCACAACATCATGATTTTGCAATGTCTTTCCAAGTTTTGTAATTATGTTTTTTTTTGTGTGTAGTAAAACAAGGGGACAGAAAAAAATTCTGAAACACTGAACAGATATTGCTGTAAGAAATTGCATTTCAGTATTTTTGATGGCACACCCCAACAAATAAATGTGGATATTTTGTTTGGAGGACAAGCTCAGTGTAAGAGTCAATATAGTTCAGTTGCTATGCATTCAGATAGATAGAATAAATAAATACATTCAGATAAATTTAATTACATATGGTGAATGACTTTGATTCCCTTTGAGGAAGATTTATTTTTGATGATTGACAAAATCATCGTGACAGAAGTGGTGTAGGTGTAGCCATGATTTGTCTTTACTGGGGTCTTGGTGAAGCTTTACATTGGTAACAGATTGCCGATGTCAGTTTCAGACGGAATAGCTTGAGGGTGATTGTGTCACTGGAATCGTCTGTCCTTTTAGTCTAAAGTTTCTGCCTGACATAAAATTCTGAGACCGTTATTACTGACAAATAACTACGAGAAAATGCTACCTACTGAGCGGATTCAGCTATTGAAAATTAGAAATCAGACTGAAGGAAAAACATTAAAAGGGACTGAAATTATTCTCGGTTGGGTTTTAGTCCCAGGGAACTCTTTCAGCTCTGCAGCGGTGTGACTTTGATTAAATGCTTGTGCTCTGCTTCACGGTGGACTCTGAATGCCTGAAGAATAGCCTGTCATGGCAGGTAGACAAGTTCCACTATTATGCTCGATAGCCTTATACTGACGAATATACTCTTATTCTCTTACACTCATCATGGGTGGGCCCTGCCCCCTGCCCCACTGCCACATCTATTGAATATTTACTGTAAAGTGAGGGGTGACTGTCAGTTTGCAATATTTTCTTTTTCTGTTTTCTATTATCATAACCATATTTGGTAATTCAGTTTATGCTTCTTGCCATAATGATTCACTCTCAGAAAAAATGGCACAAAGTTGTCTCTGGGGCAGTGCCCTTTCAAAAGATACCAATATGAAGGGGTGGGTGATTTGGCATATCACATTTTTATTTTAAGGGAGGATCACGATCAACAATCTTATCACTGTTCTTTTTCATGTTTGTTTTTAAGACTATTTTGCAATTTACAGAGCAGTACAGCCAAACTAACTTCTCTGTTTTAAAAGTTAAGCCTTACAAGGCAACAAAATATAAAACAAAAAGTTAATTTTATTTCATTTCATTATTTATCTTTGTTAGTAAAAATAAGACCAAAGGTGCAAATTAAATAAATAGTGCTTTATTTTTTTCAGCATTGTCAAAACGATCCCCATTCACACAGAAATAGACTAAAAACGCTGTGTTCTGCAGCCAGGCCATTAGATGGCAATGAAACACTGAACACGTAATACGCATGTGCATGATGTCACAGTTTTCAGAGAGTCACGTTTTTGTTGTTTACACGGAGACCGTTTTCAAAAACATGCACTTTGAACATGAACAGGATGTGTGCGCGTGCTTCAGGTGTGTTCACTCAGAAAACTGTGTATCAGAACAGCGTGCAAGTAAAACAGTTTGAAACTTTAAACTGGCAAGGCTTTGAAATGCATGCAAATAATAAACTTTCATGATGGTGAAGAACTGCAATGTCACACAAGCATTACTGTATATACGCCCACCCCTACCACTATGTTGCTAAACAGGGGATGTGAATGTACGTCGCGGTGTAACTGTGTTGGGTTGGAATGTGCACTGTAGAACGATACTAACGGTCTCTCTTTATAGGCAGATCGTGGAGACCATTTTAATCGTTCACAATCTAATATCGTGATGATACCACACCATCCTACTAATATGTTCCTTTAAAGGGATAGTTCACTTTGAAATTAAATTTTGGTATGTTTTAGCTTACCTCAAGGGCATCCAAGATGTAGGTGTCTTTTTTTCCGCAGTAGTTTCAATTTTGATATTTTTAGGTCAAACCGTTCTTGTCTGTCAGTCATATAATGCAGGTCTATGGTTACTGTCTCAAAGAGCATGCACAGAGTCCAAATTCAAACAATTCCCCGTCGTCCAAATTAAACAATTCCCCATCATACGTACACATTGATGGCCTAAGACACGAAACTGCTACTGCAGTTCATTGGAACGAAACCGTAGCCAAGGCGACATCTAGTGTATATATCTATACGCGCCCTCAGATCACTTGGACGTGGTTGTGTTCAAGAGGTAACAACGATATAAATAATGTTCGTTTTCTCACACAAACCGCTCGTTTCGTATCTTAGGCCATCAATGTGTACTTACGATGGGGAATTGTTTAATTTGGACGACGGGGAATTGTTTTAATTTGGACTCTGTGCTTGTGTTTTGATACAGTGACCATAGACCTGCATTATATGACTGACAGACAAGAACGGTTTGACCTAAAAATATCAAAATTGAAACTACTGCGGAAACAAAGACACCTACATCTTGGATGCCCTTGAGGTAAGCTAAAACATACCAAAATTTTATTTCAAAGTGAACTATCCCTTTAAGTTATTAATATGCTAGCTTGGTTAAAACCAGACCATTCTCAGTAGTAACTGAGTTATGGTCTGGCAAAGCTTCTTTAATAACTAATTTTCAAAGGGGCGTCACCAACGGACGTCGCTCAAATGCCTCTGGGCTCTCCTAAAACCAATCAGAGCGATCGGCATCGTGTAAAGCCATATGCTGTGTCCCAATTCGCCTAAGTTACACTACGCCATAAAAATATACTCTTTTTGTGAAGAAAATGTATTTACTTTTGAATGTGTAGCAAAAAAGTAGGCAAGCTTTGTGACATACTACTTCGTCATCTTTATCGGACGGATCTGTCGCGTGCATCCTGTCACGTAAACTGCCCTGTCAATCATCTTGTCACAGTTAAAATCCTCTATTAAATCTAATTTAATTTCCTACCGTTTTGGAGAGAAATGTAGTAGCACGTTCATCTGCCAGTGGGTCTTTCATGGAGACTGTCCTCATGTGTTTGCAATTTGAATATAATAATGCATTTAAAAGTTGAACGGACGTCACTCAAATGCCTCTGGGCGCAATTGGATAGGCTAGACCTAAAACCAATCAGAGCGATCGTCATCATGTAAAGCCCGCCTCAACGTTTCTGATTGGTGCCGCGATTTCGATGGCATGGAAATGGGCTTGAATGAGCTCTTTGCCAGACTACTTGCAGAGCAAATCTAAATTTGCCGGAAGTTGTCTGGGTTTTCCCAGGCTATTAATATGCACCATTTAGGGGTAAATAAGGAGCATAGATATGAGAGTGCTGCATACTGAAACTGAATAACCAAATACCACTTTCCTTTGGTTATCTTTCTTGTTTTGATTATAAAGCATGTTTATACGTTTATATATACAGTATATTATTATTATGAAAACAAGATGCTTAGGAAATAAATGAATACATTTTTACATTTTACATAAAAGGTTGGGTTGTTCTGGAGGATGTGCTAGTGGCTCACAACGACTGAACTTGAAGTAAAAAACAATTATAGTCCACTGGTGACTGCTGGGTTATTCCATGCTCCGGAGGGTTATTCCAAATGTGACATTTTCTCTCAAGTGATTGGATGTGATACCGACTGGCAAAGTCAATGGAAGGAGAGCTAAGGAGGGATGTCTAAATATAGGGCAGTGCTTGGCGCAGAATAATCAAAAATGGTGTTATAATCTGTCTTCGAAGGAGCGGGAGTAAGTGAAAAAGCTCTTCAAGACCTTTCAAAAATATTCAGTGAAATCGCATGCTCAAATAATGTGTATTGTTTGTTTATTTATATAGTACAGTTTACTACAACTCACGTTGCCCAAAGTGCTTCACAGTCACAAGCTAAAAAACACAAGAAGATAGCAGAAATAAACATATCCACATCACATAAACACACTTAGACAATAATGTCAATGCATCATTTTCATTGCCTTCAAATGTGCCTGTGTTCTTACTGTTAGAGGAAAAGGTTCAGAGTTTGTTCAAATATATTGTATGTTCTGTTTTTCTACTGTTTGTATTGAGATTGAATAATATTTTAATTCCTTTCAGGCATGCACAGACGATAATGTGTATTTCACAATCATCTGTTACTATGCTCATGTTGTCTAAACCTCAAAGGGTTCATGAATTCATGAATGCAATTTTCTTTTCATTATTTACAGAAATGCAATACCAAACCCCCTTTTTCTGGTACTATTTAGTCTCATTTATCAAATATGACAGTTTATGTTATACTCTTGTCATGGGCAGGGGGATGTATTTTTTATTTGTTTTTGATAAATGTTAGATGAACAGCTATTTACTCAAAGGGTTTTTGAGCTGATTTTGAGACCATAAAAGACTAGAAAAGACTAATTGTTTGCATTCTTTGTTGAAATCAAACAATAGCGTACATAAATGATTTATTGGTGTTACTATTACTAGAAAAATATAGTATTATGTAGGGCTGGGTAAAAAATATCGATTTCTCGATTTTAATCGATTCTCATTTTTACGAAACGATATCGATTCTTAAATCCCAAGAATCGATTAGTCATCCTGTTTTCAGTTGATGAATGAATGGAATATTGTTGCGTGCATCCCATCCAATAAATCGCACTAATCTTTGTGCTTTGATATTATTGATATGAAACAAAGTCTAAGATTCAAATTATGTCCATTTTATTACGAAATTCAAAAACATAAATACCGTTTTGGCGCTGTGGCGTGAGATCGCTCTGGCGCAGCTCAGCTCAAGAGAAGCAGTGCGGAGCGCACGTGATCTTCTCTTCCGCCTTAATAACACCAGTTACAGCGCGGAATAAACATGAATGAGCATCTGAAAGTGTGTTTAAAGATAGTGTACAACTTATCGAAATCCGTATCATGTGACATGGAATCGCTCAAATCAGTGTTTCAACCGTGGAAAGACGTCAGTAAATCAGCTTGCAAACAATGTCATGCAACGTCACATTTACCTCAGAAAAAACATATCCAGTGACCATAAACTCGTTAGTCAGCTAGAAAAATTAACTCTAGAGAGGAGCATTTTGCTAAATATATGCACCATATTACATATTCATTATAATTTTTAATGTTCTTCTATTTTTAATGCATGTTTGAATAAATCTGGCAGGTTTTTATGACAGCCACCATTTAAATGTTTATATTTCATATAACTTTATTATTATAAAAATAAATAAAAGTGTAATTTAAGTGTTTGTATACAAATCAGTTAATTTTTACCTTATTTTTAAGCTATATTATAGTAGGCTAATGAAGCCTAGTAGGCTACAACTGACTCCCATAGTTTACAGCATTAGTCAAGAGATTTGTTTTCCTTGAGAAAATTTGCCATGTATTGAACCTGATATCCAAAATAATCGATATTGAATCGAATCGAATTGTAATCGAAATCGAATCGAATTGCAAGCTTGGGAATCGAAATCGAATCGAATTGTGAAATTTGTGTCAATACCCAGCCCTAGTATTATGCTTGATATGTGGCAACCAGGAAAGATCATTGTTTGTTTGATCTTTTTTATTTGCTCAAACTAAAGAAAGCCATCTTATATTTGGCTCACATAACTATCAAATAGGCAGAAAGTCGTAATATTGATATCACTATATTTATGTCTGTCAGCATACATTTGTGTCAGTGTATTTTCATGTTTATGTCCTCTGTAGCTCCCCATCATGAGAAAGGAAATTGTAGATGACCCCTTAGCTGTGTTCCATAGACAGACATTAGTGGTAGCATTAAGAGTAAAATGAAGATGTCATTTCAGACGCTCCATCCAATATTAATCAAAACGACCCACTAAATCATCTTGTTAAATCATAGTAGAACAAATGTATCCATCTTGCCCAGATTGCAAATGAAAACTTTATGGAAAAACACATTTCCTTTCTTAGGCACTTCATATTTTTGCCAAATGTGCCAGAGAATGTCAGTGTAAAGGTAAACATAATCTTACACAGGACAGAAACGCTCATGGAAGAGAAATCTGTGTACAGCTTGTGTACGTCCAATCAAGAAGGAGAGAATTGTATTTTATTGCTGTAGGAAGTTTGATTAAAGGAAGCTGATTGCCTCAGATCTGGATGGAAAGCCTGCCAAATGCCTTAACATTCTGCTCATGCGGTGTGTAATCATTTGTTAGTGTGTGGAGTCTAGCGGCGCTCAGATTGAATCAGAGCGGTCGCCTCCTTATCTAGATTGAAGGAAATAATTTGTTACAATTTTCCATTAAGTCGCATTCAGAAAGGCATGAGTTACCTTAAGGGCACGTTTAAGGCAAATTGTGCTGCCACAGAAGTTCACTGTCTCTTAAGATTGCTGGCTGTTTTATTTCCAACCACTGTCTCAGGCCATTTGATGTATTAGCGGATGCAAACAACATGAAAGTGTAATGGTGTTCGCTGTGTCTGGGCATGACACGACATCGCCGTCTTTGCGTCGGTTGACCTCTTTGTGTCAGGAGCACGGAGTGGAGGGAGAGCCGTGTTTCCTTTCCAACACTTTGTCTAATGCACCTGTCACGTAGGCCTATTTTAACCCTGTCATGAATGTGGCAAGACACCTGTCATAATAATTCCTGTTCTTTCCTCACTTCAGCCTCTGTCCATGAAGCGCAAAATTAGTTGCTGTTTCATAGTTCTAGACGTGGCAAAAAAAAGAAAAAAGGTTGGTTCTACTGTGGCGTACACATTTTTAATTACTGCATCCAGAGGAACATTTTAAACATGTCAATTTTAAAGCGAGAAGACACTGCAGTGATTAAACAACAAACGTGTAAATTCAAATCTGAGTATACAGTACTTAATGTGACATGTCAGACTGCACATATTTCATTATACTAGTTTGTGGTCGCATGCACATTCTCAGTCTCACTCACTGACTTCAGTCACTTGTCACAGCGCTAGTCTATGACAGGCCCATTTTAAGAGCTCACCAGAGATATATGTTCACCATAATAACAGCAATAACAGTTTATCCTGCAATAACCGTGCTGAGACGTCTTCACTCAAATGCTTAGTTTTATTTATTTGGGTCACATTTTATGTAAGGTGTCATTAACTATGTACTTACATCAAACAATAAGTACAGTGTACTTATTGTGTTCATATTGTATTTTATTGCTGCTATTTTAAGGTTAGACACAGGTTTGGTGGTGCAGTATGGGTAGGTTTGAGCAGGGCCGGCGCGTGCCTTTAGGCGAACTATAGGCAGCCAGTCAGGGCAGCAAGAAAGAAATAGACTTGGAATTATTGCACTTATATCAACAAGTTATCTCCCCATTAGTTATTCTAAATCTAAATGAACTTTCCTTCATTCTACCTAGTAGTGCCACTACTAAAAGTTATTTGTGTTACTTCACCTAAACAAAACTTAAATTAAGTAATTGATTCTAATGATTACTCACTTGAGTAATTTTGGACCAAGTACTGGAAATGTCTTGTTTTTTAAACACATCCCTGATGTGTGTGATGTTGAAATCTCACGATGTGTTGCTGTGTAACAGTGTTACATATCACAATGATCTTTGAAACTGATAACAGAACTGTTTAAAGGAATGTTCCAATAAATATGGAAATTTCACAAAATAAATGGCTAAATTGCTGTCTGTTAACATGCCGTTTGATGCATTTTGCTAAAGCATATTATGGCTTCCTGCTTGTGAAAAAAGAAAACAAAGAAATTAAATTTCTAATTAGTGCACCCCTACAGACCCTTTTACAAAAGAACAAAAAAAAAAAAACTTTTTAAAATATAAACAATATATATACACTTTCTTGACATGGCTGTTGTTCATCTGCCTTTAACATGATTTTTATTTATTTATAGGATAGTATTTGAATATTATTTAGGTGCATTTACACTTTGTATTCCAATGTGGTTGTATATAAATCTAATCACACTCGTCCACACAAAATGGAAAATGCCACTTAATGGAAAATTTTCCATCATTTACTGAATTTTAAAAACATTGAGGGATAATTCCAAAATGCTTTCCATTATTTCAAGAGATAAAAATAAGGTGTTTGCTCTACTGCGTTTCCCTACTTTATAAACATTCCCACAGTAAAGGATGCTAATAAGGATTAGAAAGCAAAGAAAAGGGAAGAAAATAAAGTTTTAAAGGACCCCCATGGAAATAGCCTGGGAGAGACAAGTGAGTGAGGATCTGGGGAGAGAAACGACAGAACTAAAAAGAACCTGCAGAATCTGTCTCCAACAATCAAGCACTTGATAAAACTAAAGGAGCTCTTGTAATATAAATGTCACATTAAAAATTTGTTATTATATTTTATTGATGGATAAAGTAGATCATGATGGAAAATTTACAACCAAGTCTGTCAATGTGATGGATAATGATTATTTGTAGCGCAGTGTCTGTATTACAAATCACTTGTGTAGTTAATAATGAAAACACATTAGTGTTTACACCTTGTTGCGTGTGCTCAGAACGTGCTTTCAGTGATGTGAACACAATCCATCTTTTAATGGGTTTTATTTTGGTCAGGAGCTATTTGATTTTAATCTGATCATCGAAAATACAAGCTAACATTTGACAGTGTTATCTATGCTAATAAATTTGACATTTTAAATGTGGCATAAATATTTTTGAATCTATAGTAGTACAAAAAATCTAAAATACCTCGATACTGATAATGAATTGACACCACGGCAAAAAAATAAAAACAGTAAAAGTAAGTGAATAATATGACAGAACTTAAAATGCATTGTTTTATTAATTCATTTTACAAAACTAAATACTACATGACTGCTCTGCTTTTTAACTATTCCCTCAACTTCATTTATAAAAATAATTACATGCCACAGTGTGAACATACAGAGATGTTTGCAACTACTCTATCACATTATCAATCATGTTATCAATCACATTCGCTAACCTTTCACAGTTCTGAAGGGGTTGGGATAGGGTTGGGATAGGGGTGGAAGAAATGATGAAATTTTTCACAATACGAGTAATACATTTATTTTCTATTGTAATTTTATATCATAATATAGTTATTTAGTTTTATTTTATCTTTGTTATTAATAATTATAATTACAGACAATATGACATACAAATGAAATAAACAGTGCTTTTAGTTTCTCGGGTAGGCCACAGTGGGTCTATTTAACAGTAGCTGTGTTAAAGCGACTGATTTTTAATCTATAAATTAATGTTATTCAGTCAAGCAGTGGGTGATTTTCTATTTTCTTTTGTTGTTTGAATAAAATTAATTACTTAGCAGCAGGTTTATTAGGTTACTGTCACTTTAAAACCTGCACGGATCCAATATAATAATACACATTCGATTTTTCTCAATTGTTAATGTTCACTAAAGTAATAGTCTATTGTGTTTATGTGAATACCCACCATTATGTGCATATTTTTGACCATTCAAGCACAATAAACAGTGAATGAGAACTGAATTTGCAATCACATGCTTGTCTGAAAGGCGGCATTCTGTGCGTGCGCTTCAGGTCTGAGCACAGCAGCAAATAGAGTTCTTTTTTCAAGCCTTATTGTGCTTAACTATTTTTAACACTGTCTTTGGTGTTAAAATAGTTTTTAAGCACAATAAGGCTTGAAAAAATAACTCTATATGCTGCACATCCAGCACTTTATTTTCTCATGCATGCATATTTCTTTGTTGCTCTAAAATGTCTTTAATTGAGGCTCTTATTAGAATGCTGTCATTCTTAAAGTACCTGTACTAATAAAAAGTTTTATTGTACCATTTTTAATAACAGGGTATTGCGATACCGGTATATTGTGCAACGCTAATCCATATTATAACATACAGTAAGATACATGAAATGTGATGTGGGAAAAAAAGAAATCTGGCTTTTCATTTTGTGACTGATGCTTTTGAAATGGTAATAATAGATTATAAAGTACGTTTTGATCACTGACACTACCATTTTGACATTTAAATTATTGATCGTAAAAGAAAAGAAAGAGAAAAAAGGAAAGCAAATTATTCCATCATGCTCCACATACACTTTATTCCTCTTGGTGCTTTTGCATGATAATAAAGGCAAATATTGAATTTTTGTGGCTTGCCTGAGCATTACGTCCCTGTCACAGTCTAGTGTGTGACAGCATATGTTTGGACACCCGTAGTCAGATGGAAACAGACCTGTCAGCACGGCGGCAGGATGGGACAGTGAGATAATCACACAGTGTCATTTTGGGGGGCAATTACCCAGCTTTGGAGTGAAATGAGAAAACCTGTTTTTTTCCTGCTGTCCTAATGGAGGTTCCGGTCATTAGTTAAACGAGAGTCTCTCTCTGGCTGTAATCAAACGTGAAGCGTTCAGTTTTAGAGCCCATTATAAAACATCTGCTACCCGGCAACGGCCTGCGGAGACTTACGTTTGTTCTGTCGTAAATGTCGGTGAGCACTATTGCTGCTCAATTTCAAGTCTTTGTAAGTCGTACTATTAAACTGCTGCGATCTGAGTCATATTCACCTTTACTGGCCATATATGCACTTTTTTGACTGTACAAAAACTTAGCAGCTACGATGTAGGGCATTTATCCTTATGCTATGGATGGTTTTTCATTATCATTTCTTTTAAAGTAAATTTGAATAAATAGTAAAGACATTTTCTACATTTTGAAGCTATAGACATACATGTAAATAAAATGTTAAAGAAATTATAATTTTGTTAGTCATATTTTTTCTGATACTCACAATAGACAAGCTGGTACCTGCAATCCTCATCAATAACACATTCAGTACTGATTTTTTTCATTGTTATTTTAATTATCAAATTAAATCACATTTTTGCAGTAAACCATGTGATTCTCATAATGTAGTGTTAAGCGTCTCCTCTGTCTCTCTTAAATGAATCAGGATGGAGAGAAGTGAAGATGTGACGGTGTTCAAAGGACCAAATCATCCTGTAAAGAATCCCATTTAACCCCATCCAATCTGGAACAGGCACACAATCCGCCTGCGCTTTGTGTAAAGCAGAATTCTGTAACAAGCTCCACTAATACTCTACCTCTCCTCTTCCAATAGACCAGCTTCCCAGCCAAGCAGGACCGCCGCCTCTGCCACCTGCTCCACATCATCACAAGCAGCATCCGTCAATCACCTCCCTCAACCAATCACTGGCCAACCAGCCGACAGAGCTTCAGAGTGCATCTGAATGTGTGCAGCTGCAAGAAAACTGGGTTCTGGGTAGCAATGTGGGCTTGGAGAACAGGTACTTGTTTTTACACAGTCATTTGCTGTGTTTGGATTCACTCACTCATTCACGTAGTATTCAATATTCTCTATATGAAGACTTCAGATGCAAAAGCCTCTAAGTGCCATCTGAAATTTTCTTCTAGAATGATCATTTTTATCAAGCTTGAATTTTATGTTCAGTTATTTCACTTTAATGGCAATGATAATTATCTATTAATTGTCATTAAAGTGAAATTACTAAACTTAAATATTCAAGCTTGATAAAAATACTCATTTTAGAAGAAAATTTCTGATGGCACTTAGAGGCTTTTGCATCTGAAGTCTTCATATAGTCAATAACACATAGTGCATTAAATGGGGAAGGAGTTAAAGAAACTAAGTGAGTGAATTCAGATGCTGATTTAAGTACATAAGCAACATTACTGTACTATATTTGCATTTGATCTTAAATGCATCTTAACCTGTTAGCCTTCGCTTACACCCGCTTTTGAAAACTTTGAATTTTATTAAATGTTTTTTAAGACCATTTCAGGTTAATTCATTTGGAGAAGACTCTAAAATGCTAGCTGATGTTAATTTGTGATTTTCGAAGCGTCCATTCAGTGTTTTGTCTCTATTGTTTTGTGGTGAAAACTGCCCATTCAGTTGCCGTCTTCCCTGCACACATTCACACCTCTCCGGCCTGGTTATGGCTCTAATTATTCTTTTCTTTTGACTTCATTATAATTTTGACTTTCTATTCACACTGTTTTCATTTTTTTTTTATTAAACTTCTCACTCAACCTTCTTAGAAGTATTTTCTCCTTAAAACTGTAGTGTAAAAAAGACAGTCTCACAAACTACCTTGTAACCAATCACGTCAACGTGCGGGCAGGCTTTGAATATCATTTTTCTCAAGCTTGGTGGACACTGAGACGCCGACTCAGCTCAGCCTTTCATATTTGCGTGCGTCTTTTGCATCATCAAAATGTGTGATTATTAGCTAGTTCCGATCAGTGGGCGATTGTTTGGAGTTAAAAAAAATATATAATACGCGCTGTTAAATTCTCAATATTTAGTGATTTAGCCTCATATACAGTATATGTTCACTCGCTTTTACAAGCAGGTATTGTTAGGTACCACCAGAACTGCTTGCGGGTCCACATTGAACACGCTTGACGTGTGTAAAAAAGTACATTCAGTATCAAAATTAATCTCTGTGTTATGTATATAAATGTTGAAATTAGAAAATCACAAGTGCGTTCCTTACAATTGCATTCAATTACACTGAACACAATCAGTTACATTTGTGTCAGAAATAATACTCTACATAGCATTTTTCCATTTGGGTTCCTATCAGTTTTCACTACTAATTTTTGAGGAAATATTAAGGTAAAACCTACCAAGTCAAGCCTTTATGTAATGTACCTTGCTGTCACTACAGATATCTGGAAGTGTACTACTAAAGCTGAGGGTTGCCTACCCAGCATCCACTTGACAGATTGAATTTATGTATGCATGACATAAATATCATATCAAGCATAAATAAATACATGTCATGTTAGTCTTATCTTCTTCAGATATATATACACATTCAAAAGCATTTGTCTGTAAAAACACATTTGTTCTTATTGTAATAGTGGACTTTGTCTCTTAACCTGTTTATTGTTTAATTATAAGACAGTTTTTGTTTTTAATAAAGGGTTGAAAGTGCAAAATTAGTGTTCATAAAAGGATGACGTATTTTACTAAATTCAGCCTTTGTTCATAACAGACACACAGTGTAAAAAGTAATGTACTGCATCATAGATTTTCCCCACCCTTATGCAGATTTCTTAGTGCTACAATCAGCATTTTCACTTCAAAAAGCTGAAGGGAAGGGTCCCGGTAGACTGGGACCTGCAGAGGCTGAATATGAATCCAAAAGCATTGGAAATAGACTTCATTAGCCAAAACAAAAGTCACTATGTGCAAGCCAACATTTCTGTTATGTATACATCAAATTATATGCAAACACATATAATTAAATGACCAAGTAGTGGACAAAGAAAAATGTTATTTACTTCATAAGGGGTCAAATCTTCCTTGACCTTTTGAAATAAAATACTTTTTGTATCGTGAAAATATTCTGTCAGTATCTGAAAGATGCCTCCACAGATGTGAAACCCTGTGTACAGTGTGTATATATATATATATATATATATATATATATATATATATATATATATATATATATATGGACAAGAAACTACTTCCAGCAGTAATAACTTTTTATAAAGCATGAAGGATTTAAATCTTTCCTGGAAGATATATTGCGGATAATGCCCGTTTATATAACCCTGCATATATACCCCCAGGAGCGTGAGCTGCCACCCACTCGAAAAGTTAAACAAGACGAATGACAGTTTTAAACTGTTCACAGTATCATCACAAAAACATGTGTGCCATTAAATACGTATCTCAAAATTGTGACAAAAATTTACTAAAAATAGCTACTAGATTAGGGCTGGGCGATATGGAGCAAAAAATATATCTCGATATATTTTGCTATATCTCGATATACGATATATCTCGATATCTTTACAGGAAAAATAACCCCCCAAAAACAAATATGCCGAATACCACAGTCTTTTTTTTCATTGAAGTGCAAAGAGGTAGGCAGTTCATGTAGGAACAAAGTGCTTCTGCGACATTTAAAAAAAAAATCCCTGTAAAAAAATAAAATAATTTAACTGTAAAATAAAAGAAGAAATAATACACATTGCCTTCTTTTCATTCAAAAATAAAACAACTCAACTCAACTCAAGCTCATCTTTGCATTAACTCTGTTGTAGCCATCAACAAATAGCCAGAAAACAAGTTTGTGTAACTCTTTTGCTAGAAGCTTTGGTTGGCACCAACTTTCAGCATTTAGGCAGTAGACATCTGTCTGCTGTTCGTCTGTCGCCTTAAAACCGAAGTATCTCCATTAGGGGTGTAATGGTTTACAAAATTCATGGTTCGGTTTGATACAGCAAAAAGAAAGAAATGGCAGATAAATTTCCTTGATTTAATTTTTTTTTATTAAAACTAACATCATAAAGTATGATTTTTTTTTTTTTTACTTTGAGCAATTCTAGAGCAATAATTGACTCTTCTTAGGAGCATATAGAACAAAACAGCTCCTTGGAAAAAATTTAATGTAATATTGTAGTAGTTATAAAAAAAGGTTTATTTTAGTTCAGATTAACATTTGAGGGCAGCAATTGTATTCATAATGTCAAAATAAAACGTAATGTTACTTGAAGGCATTATGCCTACTATTCCTGCCAAACTTCCATGGTTGCAGTAAGTGTTACTACAGTAAATCCATGGTGAATGTTGCTGATCTGTGGACACTGGATAGTTCATTCATGGCACAATGTTTCTTCCTGGTTTCCACGTCACCGCTGTTTGACCCGCTAATAACGGAGAAATGTGAATGTTTCTCACTAGATCTCGCAGCGATGTTATTACTTCTGTGGCGAATTCAAATGCTTTCTTTACTGGATCTCTTATTAGCGCTGTGTAGTAACAGTGTCGCATGATCACGATCGGCTCGCGCTGCACTCATGTGAATGTTGAAGTCCTCAGTGGCATCTGGGCCCTGAAAAAAAAAAGTGAACATACTGATATCAAGAGACGCCTGCACGATTTTGGAAATAAATATTAGATTTTTCTGGTTAAAATTGCTTTTTAAAATTCCTTTTAAAATTCACAGAATACACACACACACACACACTCACACACACACACACACAAATGTTTCCAACAATATATAATGAACACCAGGTTTGTTGTGCCTTGTAGGCATAAGGTATATGCACAGTGCCGGATAAAATAATAATAACAATAAATAACCTATAGCAGTATAAATCTTCCAAAAGATTTCAGTAACAACTAAGCTAGAGAAAAATATATTGATTATCATGTTACTTCAAATGTTTCAATCCGTTATGATGATATGAAATGAGATAATAATAAAAACATGAAGCCGTTTGGTGCGTTTTGCTTTCATCCAAAATATGATACAGTACATTCAAACGCGATCGCGCAGCAAAATATAATACATTCAAACGCGATCGCTATCCAAAATATAATACATTCAAACGTGATCGCGCTCATATATAAAACATTATGGTTACCATATACATATCTATGTTTGAGCAGATATCCACAAACACAGTAACAGTAAACACGGGTCTAAATATTATAATATTCCCCATATATCTAGCAACAGTTCAACTGCAACGTGACATTTATGCAACAATAACAAACTAATATGTAAGAATTTCTTACCTTACATCTTTCTTGTCTTCAAATCGCGTTCTTCTTCTTCTGAGGTAGCCTAAATCCAATGTAAGCTCAGGCAAGTCTTTCAAACTCGACGAAAAGTGAAGTGAAGTGTTTTGTTGTTGAGGTAATGAGCGTTCACGTTCCATGGATTTGCATGTGAATATCTTTTGCGTGAGTGGGCGTGGCCAAATTAACTGTAATGAGCAAGCGTTTGAGAAGCTGGACATCTTGTTGGTTTTATACAAATTGCTTAGAGAATATTTGTTTTCGTTTTGAATACACGAAAGTACACACTTAAATGTTTATAAAGGTATATGGCTCGTAAATGTGTGACAAGTATTCGCTGAGTTTGTTTCAGTTTATAGACGTGCTCAAGAAAAAACAGTTCACCGCGACGGAGAGGCAGAACGCACACCCTGTTTATTTTCTTTATTTTACAAAAGCACAATGTTTTGATTTGATTGGAAGTGTACACATACAAAAGGAGAAATATCACAGATTCTTTTTTTATATTTCTTTTTTCTGTATGACCATAAATGACGGAGTAATTTAAGTTTATAGTGCTACAATGTGGAGAAAATCCAGCAAAACGCGCCCGCGCGTTTGTCGACCTCAGAGGGTTAAAAAGTAAAAGTAGAGTTTATAATTTTTTAGTGAATGAATCAAATTTAATGAGTCAGGTTTTTGATCTTTTGCGCACCACAGCTGTTGTGCTCCATTGTGGAGAGAAAAAAAACAGCAACAAAAAGAAAGACTCTAGTGATAGTCTACTTCTTTTGGATATGAGGGAAAAAAAGCTGTTTTGTAATCACATCAAGTGAAAAATCTTTTTTTTTTATCTAGAACTAGGCAGAAAACAGTCTTCTCCTGTTATTAATGATCCCAGTAGAATTCCTCTTCTACCTCTCTCTCCCTTCAGCTTCCTCTCTTTTCTCCATGCAGTACGCCAATCCATCAAGTCTCCTTTTCTCACTACTCTACCTTTCTTAGCACGTTATCTTGAAAACTTTCCACTCCGCTGTCTGTCACAAAAACTCTGATCTTTACATGCCAACAGAAAGGGACTGTCCTAAAATGGCAGTGGCGCAGAAACCTCCAGGGAGCGTCTTAAAATACCGCCACTCTGCCGAGTGCTAGAGAGGCACCTGCTGCTCCCAGACCCCTACTGAGGTGGCAGATGCTTCCACCTCAAAGAGGATGCTTGAGTCCTAGATGGAGTTGAGAGGATCTGTGCGATTCCTCCTTGTTTTTCACAGATTTTTTAAAAACCTAGTCTCACATGCACATGTGTTGGAATGAGGCTTTGTCTTCACTTTAAACTCATCTTCCATTTTGTCACCAGTCACATACTCTTTTCGCATATAGACTAAAACGTTTGAACAAGTCAACAAGTAGTCCTTTGAAAAGCCCAGTCTTTTCTTTAGCCTATCTAATGCGGCCATCATTATATATCAGATTATGCTAGAAAAGGACTTTCATTCTTTTGTTTGCAGTTTCTCTTTCAACCTCCAAATCATCCCCTTTTCTTTTGTTGGGCTTTTTCATTCGCGCCACAGTATTCCAAGCGTCAACCCGATGACAAGGAAAGGTTGGGCACTGACAGGGAATGAGATTGTGCAAGTACAAAAATCTCTTTGGGGTGAAGTTACTTCTTAGTAGTTCTAATGCGAACAACACTCTCACACCCTATAAAAAGGGGCGATGAGGATTAGCTTAGTCATTTTCTCTAGCTGGCGTCACACTCCTGCTAATCAATTATGGATTGTTTGGCCTCAAAACGGCACACTGTCAGTGTATTTGTTAATCGTTTGTGAAGGCTTTTAAATGTGCCTCATTCAGTGTGCAGTGGCCCGTAACCTATCTGAGCCCTTGTGAAAAATGTGTGTGTGCGTGTGTGTTTGGAGTGGTGGCAGCAGCTCATAACCGTGCAGATTATAAAGTAGAAGTATTACAATGGAGTCCTTCCGAATGAAAAGCAGGCATCTTAAAACCATGCCTGTATTGAAATTTCCACAAAAGAACAAGCGTCTGAGTGTTGCTTGACCGTTGAAGTTTAAACTTTTAAAGAGTAATGCTGTTTGTAGCTGGAGAGTTTTAAATATTTTCTCATAAAAAAAAGAAAAAGAAAAAAGTGTATATATATATATATACATATATATATATATATACACATACAAACATAATATAAATATAAATATAAATATATATTTATATATAAATATATATATATATATATATATATATAAATGGCCTATTCCGATTTCCGATTTGTTTTGTAAGTGTGACCTGCCGATACGAACTATACAAAAATCGATGTTTCTTCAATGAAAAATTTAATTTTCATTAAAAAACAAGTAAAAAGACAGTAATTAAATAAGAACAAATAAACCAATTTCAAACAACAGCACAAATAAATGCAACAGAATAAAGAGAGATGTGAAATAAACAGCTTTAAGTTTTTCAGGTGTGTATACAGTATATTCAGATAATAAATACTACAGAAATTAAAGTAATCAAATGTCAAATAACACTGAATAACACTGAATAGTCTTCATTGTAAAAATTAAAATACAGAATAATGCTTACATATAGTAACAAAAGTTATTCAGTCAAGAGCAGAGAGTGATTTTCTCACGTTAATAATTTTATTTTATTAGCGTGACATACAGACTGCTGTATCTTTAAGAGTTTATGCACGTATCCAATATACTTTTACACAACTTGTTATATTTCTCAACTAATTAGGTTCCGAAACTGACTGCATTTAACTGAATTCTGACCAAGACGGCCATTTTGACATATTTTTTGTGTGTATTTGACTGTTTAAGCGCAGTAAGCCACTAATTTTTGTTACTTGCGACTCAAAAGCTGCTTAAGACTGAGAGGCGGCTTGTGCTCTCCACTGTATATATGTGTGTGTGTGTGTGTGTATGTGTGTGTGTGTGTGTGTGTGTGTGTGTGTGTGTATAATATATATATATATATATATTAGGGATGTTCCATATTTATTTATTTATTTATTTTGCAGTTCATTCACTGAGGGATTTATCAGAATAGTTCAAAGATTTGTGAGCTTATGGGCCCTAAGCGCATGGTCTAAAGTGCATGGCGCAAGTGCAGTTAGGGCTTGTCTGAATCCACTTTTGATAGTTTAATGACGGGAAAAATGTTCGGCGCGCCCGGCGCATGGTCTAAAAGGGTGTCTCTATTCTCTTTATGAGTAATGGGTGTGTTTTGGACTTTACGTGCAATAAACCAATCAGAGTCTCATCTCCCATTCCGTTTAAATGCCAGTTGGGCTCACGCCATGACGAATTCGCTATTTACATGACAGAATTTGATAGTGGAAAGACCGAACGCATCTCCAGAGCGCAAACGGATCTGCTCATGCGCAAGGTTAAAGCGGGACAAGCCGGATTCCACCATATCTTTATGTACACAATAATAATCTTTTACATTGTAATCCTTTTATTTTTAATATTTGCCATGTTTGTTTGCTGATACGCATCCCTGTGTGTTTAACAAGCAGTGTACGTGCGTTGTGGACCCGCCTATAGGCGCACATTACTAACTCGCTCTTTAAAAAAAAAAAAAAAAAGACATTGTGCCATTGACTTAGACCAGGTTTCAGTTGGTCAATGGCACAGTCTATTAAAGTTGCCTCAAAATAGCAACGCGCCATTAATGCACCTGAACATTGCGCCGGGTGTATGATAGGGCCCTCTATGACTAGCTCAAAATGCATTTTTTTGCCTTTATTTTGTGGTATACTGTGTTCTTCTCATCACATTTAAATCAGACAGCAAACTTAACATTCACAACCCAGGTAAAGCATGATTTATTTTGCTGTGGCACAGAAGATTCGTCACCGGTGGAGAGCCACTGGTGAAAAGCAGAGCAAAACACTGCTACCAAATGCTGATTCTTACACATCATTATCGGTTATGTTTCTTATCATAGAATATAGAGTTCAGTTAACCGCTGTTCACTTTGACTTGATTGTGTGTGCTTCTTTCCATTTTAGCCCATCATTAGATACATTAATTTTATAAGAACAGGCACTGATCTGTAAACATAACATTACAATGACAACCCTATGAATAAATGTAGTTATTACAATTTAACTAACAGTTTATTAAATTACAACTTTTGTTACATACATACTAAAATTGCGGTTTCTGTAATGATAAAAAAATAGTGTTATGTCAAGGAAAAAGGTTTCATTTTAAAGTTCTCAAAATGTC
Source organism: Scardinius erythrophthalmus (assembly GCF_964197995.2). Taxonomy (NCBI): domain Eukaryota; kingdom Metazoa; phylum Chordata; class Actinopteri; order Cypriniformes; family Leuciscidae; genus Scardinius; species Scardinius erythrophthalmus. The sequence continues at coordinate 17,507,966 of NC_138233.1, read as the reverse complement.
AAACTTTTTAATAACTTCTAAAAAAGACACCACTTTTTAACCTTAGGTTTTGTTCACGGCTTGCTTTAAAAGTTTTCAGCAAAGTTATTGTTTTTATATTGCATCATCCCATTTCTTATCTTCTTTTCATAGACACTTCCTGCTTAAGACTGGAACAGGCACCACATCTCTCTTTACAACTCCTAATCCCGGTTACACCATGGCGACCGGGGCTGTCTACTCTCCGCCAGCCCGTCCCTTAACCCGCAACACACTATCAAGAGGTGCATTCAAATTTAACAAGTCACCTAAACGGTGTTCGTGGAAATGCACCGCTCTCAGTGCCGTAGGAGTGGCCACCCTGCTGTCGGTTCTGCTCTGCTACTGCATAGGTAACTGTGTGTGTGTGTGTCTAGCTTATGTGACTCAGGTGTGAGCTATTTTATACAGCCTGTCCCCATCAGAGATAGCGAAATAGCTCATCAGGTGGAGTTTTTCTTCCCCAACCTTCATCTGTGGCCAAAACACCTGGTGCTCTGCTCTAAATAGTCTCCCAGTCCCACAGAGGAAGTCACGTACACACATATGCTGGAAAAAGACATCAATTTAGTGACTAATAACTGCTGCTAAGCAAAAGCAACATGAACTGATCTTACTTATTGTTTGCAGTAATCTATATTCACTCTGTTAGCCCTTACAAACATTATAACCTCACATTATTTTATTCTCTCAGATTTCTTAACATTGTTTCCCCACTGTGAGTTATTTGCCGCAGTTGGAGGCTCCTCCCCCCCCCTGCTGAAGGCCTGTTAGAAATATTCATCCCTCCAAAGATCAAACCGAGAGGAAGAGAGGTGTGTGAAGCGCTGCCTCCTCAGCAAGATCCCTCGCTGTGAACTTTGAAGGAGACTTTTCCCTAGCTGTTTTCACACTCATCGAGCGGTTAAAAAAAAAAACTAGAAAGTGTTTGCCTAAGATTTAACAGCAGTGCATGAGGAAGAGGATGTTTTGAAGAGAGAATGGAGGAAAGAGAAGATTGAGAGACGAGAGTAGCAAGGAGAATGAGAGAAAAACTTGTATTATATAACAGGTTTTGATCTTCATGTTTTTGATTTTCTTCCTTTTTAATCACTGGAATCTGATTTAATTTCCTCAGCAAGCAGTTTTCAGTAAGTATATTCAAAACAGTTTTCGTCAAGACCCCATGTAGTGATAATTCAAAAAAAAAAGTTTTCAAACAGCAAAAAAGGCATTGTGCACTATTCAGAGCAGATTCTAATGAGGGAGAGGTTTTCTTTTTTAATGCACTGTGCTTGTGTCCAACACATGCGTAAAGGAGAGTGCAAATCACCTTCTGAAATGGCTTTCAACAGCTTTTAAACTATATCTTTTTGCAAATGAGAATGCCTCATGACATGATATGTGCTTGCTGTTCCGTTTCATGATCCTAATTGCTTTCTGTCGCAGCCATGCATGTACTTGGCCTGAACTGGAAATTGAAGGATTTGGATAATCACGCCTTTGAGAATGGACAAGCCAAACCAGTGACGTTCCCGACCAACCCTGTGACTGCAATTTCTGCAGATGGTAACATTTCAAGGCCGAAATCAATGACCTTTCAATCACAGAGAACTGCATTTTCACATCCCTATGAGATATTTTAGATATTTTCATTTCATACATTGCAGTCAAGCAGCATATTAATTTGTAGAGAAGTGTTTTCTTTTCAATTTCTTTCTTGTTCTTAGTACAGTATAGTACCCATTTTTGTGTTAGAGTAAAATATTAAACATTAATTGTTAGATAAAAAGTTACAATTTGAGATGCAGTATAAAGTCAATTGAGACATACAGTCAGTTGTGAGAAATAAATTCGCAAATGTGAGTCACTATTAGAAATAGTCACAATTGCAAGATATAGTCACATTGTGAGATTACAAGAAACAATGTTGCATCTGAGAGATAGAAAGCCACATTATGAGATATAAAGTCACAACTACAAGAAACAAATTTGCATTTGAATAATAGAAAGTCAAATTGTAAGATACAAAGTAACAATTAAAACAAACAATGTAGCATTTGAGAGATAGAAAGCCACATTGTGAGATATAAAGTCACAATTACAAGAAACTATGTTGCATTTCTGAGATATAAAGTAACAATTACCATAAACAATTTTGCATTTGAAAAATAGATAGTCAAATTGTGAGATGTACAGTCACAATTAAAAGAAACGATTTGCAACAGAGATACCTGTATTGTCACATTGATTCTTGTAATTGTGACTTCATATCTCTCACTTGCAACATTTTGTACTTGTGACTATATCTCACAATGCTGCAGTTGAGAGATATAAAGTTGCAGTTGAGATATAAAATCACATTGTGAGATGTAAAGTCACAATTATAAGAAAGAAAGTTGTAATTGAGATACAGTTTGAAGTCACATTGTGAGATACAAAGTTGGAGTTATGAGATTGTAGATTTGAAAATCATGCTTTTCCCCATTATTGTTGAATCACAGAAGCTATACCAGTTCCTTTGCCAAGAGATCTCTTATTTATTATTTTTATATATATGTCTCAGACATACGAGAGAAACAGGCATAGAAGAATAAGGCTACAGGCGAGGTGGTCTTTATTCCAGATTTCTCTGTTCCCCATCTCTCTATCCCCATCTCTCTATCCCCTCACCCCATCATGCCAGCTGTAATGGTTTCTCTGTTTCTCCTCCCTCACCCCCTCATGCCTCTATGTTTCTCCTTCCTCTCACCCCGTCATGCAATCTATAGTCTAACTCATGCATTTTAAACTTCATAAGATAATACGTCTGATTATGAATACTAATAAAGAATAAAAATACAGATACATAATATTCAATAAGGAAATTATATTAAAAGATACATTTTTAGTCTTCAGAGATATAAAGTCATGTAAATCAACCACCAAGGACAGCTAACCACATTGGTCCATTCTAGTATGCAACTGTCATTTTTTACAATCCAAGCAATAAAATTGGATAAAATAAGTTAAAAATGGTTGTGAATGTAACAATAGTGATGGTATATTTTACTTGAGGAGTGACAGTCTCCAAAGAATAGCACCCACTGTGCTGGGTTTGTCCTAATTACCATGTTTAGAAAGCATCAGTTTGAAGCAAACCAATAAAAGACTATTTCCTCACTCCGAATGCGAAGCTGCCATGTTTTATTGTGTTCATTTAATTGACTAACTGCCTCTTTCTGAAGTTTGATATAAAGATGTTTGCTTGTGTTGTATAAACTCCGTCAACTCTTCTATTGATAGCCTTTGGAGAGTATGAAAGAGCATGGCAAATGCCTACTGCAAGTTTTAGAGTAATGTTTGACATTTAGAGACTCTCATCTGAAAAAAACAACAAAAAAAATTATTTATCTCTGAACAGTTTATCTCTGAACATAAATATAAAAAATTCTTTTAATGTAATTTTCTTTTGATTCTTAATTTTATCTAGTTCAGATGATAAATGGTATGATATATTTTTCAGTATTATTTTAAGAAAAAAATTCAAACAGAACAGCATTTATTTTAAATAGAAATCTTTTGTAACATACAGTAAGGGGCTTTTTGTCATTTTTGATCATTTTATTGAACCCAAACGTTTTACCGGTTGTGAATTTTAATCTAAATATAATTTAAATTGCTATATGAAATACATATTTAGTTATTGATGTGTTAATATTGTTTTAAATGTGTCTGCTCGCAGGAAGGGTAGGAGTGATGCTGCAATATAACGCCACATTGGACACAGGGCAGGTGGAGTTGGGTCAGCAGGTAGCACATGCTGTTCCACCAGGTGTTTTCTGGAGGTCCAGACTTCTCATTGAACAACCCCACTTCCTCAAGTTTAATATTTCCATTCAGAAAAACGCACTGATTGGAGTCTATGGGAGGAGGGGTCTTCCACCCTCACACACACAGGTAAAACAATATCAAAGTCTTCAAACTTAATCTTAATTAACTCATGAGTGACTAAAATTAGTTCTTTAATAAGTTATTTAAACAAAAAGACAAAGTTTTTTTTTTTTTATCTTCCAAAACTGGCTTGATTATTTTGCATTTATATAAGCCGTTGTCTGCAAGTATTGACTGAAGCCATTTAGTATAAAACAAGAGATAAAGGAATCAGCCCTCAAAGGTTTAACACAAGATCCAACTTTAATCAAGACAAAACAAAACAAACTCCTCCAACAGAAAGACATTTTCTTTCTGTCTCAGTGATTGGCTGGGTGTTTAACACTCACAGCTGTCAATAAAAGCGCCATCTTTCGTGAGTGCTGAGGAAAACTGTCCAACTTATTGTAGATGTTCAATCAATGTGTCCCCAAAGCCATTCACAATAAACTAAAGCAAGCTTATTGAGTGCTGCTTCCAATTTGCCATGTGTCTCCTTATTGCTTTTCGTAGCTGACCAGTAGGAAATCAATTGGAGAAACTTTAATTTAGAGTCTTGAGTTAGCTGGGCTATCTATTTATTTTAATGTTCTGTTTGAAGTACTGGAAGTTCTGGTGGATAATACACTCTGTGGTGCCAAATAAATTAATTAAAAAAAGACTTTTTTCCTGTCTGTTTTAAAAGATTTCTTGTGATGATATTTTAGGACCAGACAGGGTAATGGCAGCTTAAATGTCATGGTGTCTGGATATTAAATTTGCCTTTTTACTTTGTTGTAATGCTCTTGGCAACTGCTGAATTATAGTCATCAAATGTAATTGTGTTTGCTTCAGTACGACTTTGTGGAGCTTCTGGATGGCAGTAGGCTCATCTCACCAGAGCGAGTTCAGTTGGATCCGGAGCTCAGGGATCGACTGGAGATTCCGGTCAGCGTTCAGCAGGCGGGCTTTATTCAGTACCTGCACACTGGTGTGTGGCACCTGGCCTTTTACAATGATGGGCGCACTGTAGAACCCGTTTCATACAACACAATAGTTCTAGGTGAGCTAGCACATGTAATACAACCGTGTAACATCATGTGATTGAGTACATACACGTCTTTGTTTATGCGCTGCAGAGAGTGGCTTGTTATTTAGTTTCCTGCTTTTTTCTGCACCAAAGCTGAAAATGTAATTTCATACCTAACATTATGTAATGTGATGCTTGACAGAGCAATTGGGCCACTGTAACAAGCTTTTATAGGTGCCTTCAAATGGCCTTTTTTTTTATTTCTGTCTTGCACCCAAGTGCCTGAGATAGCGCAGCAGTGATAATGAGGCGTGCAGAAGCATGCCCTGAGTTGTTGGCTAATCAATAAGTTTGATTCTTCCGCTATCTCTTTCTGTCAGGCCAGGGAATATGGAGGCCAACAGATTAAATCTCTTAGCCTTGAGCTGCTGAGCTGTTTGTTTTTATTTTCAAATATGAATTTATTTTGTATGTTATGCAGTCTTGAGGAGGATCTGCTTTTATTTACAGCAAAGGAAAGTACTTGCCTCAATTATTTATACATTTATTTATTAAGTGGGAATTCAGTAGGCAACTTCCAAATATACTCTTTATAATTCTTAAACACACTCCAGTAGTGTTTTTACCTCAATTACGTTGTACTGTGCCGTTTTATAACATGAATTAATTTGCCACAGATAAATTGCAATTTTATTATCTGATTTTCTTTGTGCAGAGTCGGTGATGGAATGCCCACACAATTGCTATGGCAATGGAGAATGTGTCTCAGGCACATGTAATTGCTTCCCAGGATTCCTTGGACCATATTGCTCGAGAGGTGTGTGTGTGTGTGTGTGTGTGTGTGTGTGTGTGTGTGTGTGTGTGTGTGTGTGTGTGTGTGTGTGTGTGTGTTGTTGTAATGACAGTTTTTGCTATGAGGATGAATGTCATAAAACCTGACAAAAGAACATGTTGGGGTCATATTTAACCACAAAATGGTTGAAAGAAAGAAAGAAAGAAAGAAAGAAAGAAAGAAAGAAAGAAAGAAAGAAAGAAAGAAAGAAAGAAAGAAAGAAAGAAAGAAAGAAAGAAAGAAAGAAAGAAAGAAAGAAAGAAAGAAAAAAGAAAGAAAGAAAGAAAGAAAACTGCTGAGAAAACCCAAGAAAAAGTGGTGCTATTTATTGGTTTATTTTGTAAAAAGACATTGTCCCAAACCTCATCTTTATATTGTTTAAATGTTCGTCTGCAGCTCCTTTTATGGTTTTACAACATTAAATTGCAATTGGTTCGTGAGATTGGCCAAATTTATTGACTACAGATCGAGTCATAGAATGTGATTATCGGCCAAATCAACAATACTGTACCCTATATAGAATTAAAATACTAAGATATTAATCATTTACTGTATTTAGTCTAATGAAATGAAATTGTGTCCAGAAAGGATGACTTTCATTACAGTATTACAATAATGAGAGTATAATGATAATCATCAATGAGATAAATTACAAAACAACCCAAAATTAAGACATCCTGGGCATGTTTTGTGAGTTTCTTCTATTTGTGGTATACCTTTATCCTTCTAACTAAATTCTTTCACTCTATTAGCGGCGTGCCCAGTGTTGTGCAGCGGCAATGGTCAGTACAACGGCGGTCGCTGCCAGTGCTACAGCGGATGGAAAGGGATTGAATGTGACGTGCCCAGTGGTCAGTGTATGGACGCCCAGTGTGGGGGTCATGGCATGTGTGTTACAGGCTCCTGCATATGTAACCCAGGGTTTAAAGGTGACAACTGTGATCAAGGTAAATGGACTGATTTTAGTAGGTATGTAAAGAAACCACAACACATGTAGCTCATTGTAGTTGAGGAGAACACTTTTTGCAACACCACTGAGCAGCTAATTACATGGATGAGTGTACTGACTTAAAGACTGGGTTTTGTTGTGATAAATTAGCCACACCATTTAACAGCATCCTCGTACTGAAATGGATTCTACATGTGGGATTGAGATAAGGCAGACAGCCAAGAAAATACCCCTTACATGCACACAAAATATTTCCTACCTTTTGATTCCTTTCCTCTTGCTTTCTCTTGGTAAAACCAACTGAGTCTATTGATCCACATTCAATAGACTTTGGAATGAACTCTTTAGATGTCTATGTTTGGGTCACTTGACCAATGTTATAATTGTCATTGAACTGAATGAGTAACTCACCCTAAGGTTAAGAAGAGAGAGAAAGACCTAGTGAGACAGCTGAAAAGAGAGACGTGCTGGGAATAGATTGTTTAATAAGCTTTATTATTAATCTTTATTTAAAGGAGAACTTGGTAGCTTTTTTAACTTAATAAAACTGTCTAGAAATCATTTGGATGGTTAAACAACCTGTTCTGGTGATATTGGTGACTTTCCCCGCTCCCCCCAGCGTTCCCAGGCGGAAAACCAACCTTGCAACTTGTTCACTACCGTCCCGGCAAGATAGAAATTGGAAGTCTCGTGAGAAGCGAAAGCGAGAACGAGAACGAGCGCGAAACACAAATTGCTTTACGGCAATTCGACATAAACACACACGCATTTATGATGTATTACCAGATTACCCACCTCAGTAGACATAGCTCCACGCGATACAGTTGGCTTGCTCCGATCAAAACAAACGCACATGAGCAGCGGTAGAGAGGGGGAGGAGGCTGCCGCAAGTGAGTTTTTTACGACTGTGTTGTGAAATATACGCCCCACCACAGCTGTAGGGGGAGCTCGTGGGGAAAACATGCGACAACAAAAGGGAAAATCAGCGAAGAAGTGACTAGAGTTCGCTAGAGTTGCCGAGTTCTCCTTTAATAAGCCATATATATATATAACATATTTTAACATCCTTATATTAAGGATGTGACTAAATGACTTCACATCAGTACGTTCTTTGATTTCTCTTGAAGTATATCGGGGCCTTTATGCTGCAGTTATTATAAAGTTGCATAAAATAATAAAGACCAGATGAAACAAAATGATTGGCTTTAGAAGTAACAAAATTACAAATAATAATGTAGCTGCAGTCACATTTAGTTCATTGCCAATTAAAACCTACAAAGAGGTCTGACATTAATCTTGATATGTGTGTTTTTCAAAACAGCTTGATGCTTTTGCATTAACTGTTGACTTTAACAAATATTTAAAGGGATAGTTCACCCCAAAATGAAAAGTCTGTCATCATTTACTCACCCTCATGACATTACAAACCTGTATGACTTCTTTCTTCTGTGGAACATCTATGGAAGTAAAATAATGTCAAATGTTTTTGAAACAAAAAGCCTGTTGAATTGCACTACTTGAAAAAAAAAAGGCATTGCATTAACCATGCTTGCATTTTAATGCATTGTATTTTTAGGGCTTGCATTTTTATGGGCTGAAGTTCAACATGGTTGAATATTTAAGCTGTGAATATTTCAATTAAAAACATTTCAAACACATTTTCATTATTAAAAATTCAATAATCCATATTCACCTTTCATATTTCACCTCCAAAATATTCAAACTGTTTAAAAATACAACCTATAATATTCAACAGGCAATTTTCGGTCCATTTTATTTCGCTTTGCAAAATTCGCTTCCACAAATTCAGTGGTTCAAATTCGACAGTAAATTCAACGGAACTGCAGGAAAAGCAATAGATTACCGAGATACTCTCCATCTGCTGTTAGTCAACCTCACCAGCAGGGGGTGCAAAAGCGCTTGTTGTTGACGAAGACAGAGCAACAGTTAGAGCAAGCCATTCATTCATAAAATGAAAATGAGCTGTGTCAGTATATATGCGGAAAAGATGATAAAGACAAAAGCTGTGTTTATGTTTCATTCAATAACTTCATTGTTACTTTCCCTGTGTATCATGTCATCAGCTTTCTCTACATGAACAGGATTATAATCGGTTTCCCTCAATACCTCACACTCGAGGATTCCCCTTCTGTCGGGACAAAACGCTTAACGTAGTTTATGGACTAATAGTGATATAAAAGACCAAACTCGCACCTTATTGGGGATGTAGGCTATAGGCTACTATATAGGCTAGATGGACTAAGAATATGAACGTAACGCGCAAAGTTTCATGCTGAGCGTTTCGTGATATACTGGCATAAAATCAACACTTGATCAATACTAACACTTTCCCTTCTCTTTTTTCTCTCTCTCTCTCTACAGTATATATATATATATATATATATATATATATATATATATATATATATATATATATATATATATATATATATATATTAGTATAGGCTATGCATACGTGTATTGCATTAGCTTAAACTGGGAAGAGTCATAGCACTTGCATATTGTTGTCCTCCTATTGTTAGTTTAACTGTAAATCGCTTTGGATAAAAGCGTCTGCTAAATAAATGACTAAATGTAGCCTAATAAATGTAAAATTGGCTTGACATTGGACATTCGCACATTTAGGGACCGTCTCAAAAGTTGCATAAAACATTGGCATACACGTTTCTAACTTCAATAGCAAACTTTAACTTATTTGAATAAATATCAAAAATCCAAAGGGTGCGCATTATGCCTGACACTACATGAACACTTTACAGTTGGTTTTATGACTGTAAGTCGTTCTATTCAAATGCTATTGAAGTTAGAAACGTGTATACCAAAGTAGTATACACTTTAGAGACGGTCCCTAAATGTGCGAATGTCCAACGTCAATGCCAGTCTATCACTGGGGAAACGCTCAGCATTAAACTTTGCGCGTTATTCTGAGTCAATCTGCTTGCCTGCGAGTTTGGTCTTTTATATCACTGTAATTAGTCCATTAAGCTATACATTAAGCGTTTTATATGTCCAGCTGGGGAATCCTTAAGTATTGAGGGAAACCCTATAGCTTGCATGCAGCACATCGCCACAATATAAAGTTAAGGCAACTAAACAACCAAGAGAAATATATGTCAACCTCAAAAATGTAATATTGATCTATATCCGCATCGGGGAATAACATTATAATCTTGTTCACGGTAGAGAAAGATGCTTGTAGGCTACATAGGGAAAGTAACCGTGAAGACACTGAATTTAACATAAAACCGCCGTCATAATAATCACAAATACACTTGCATTGCTGTTAAATGAGTTTTATGAATGAATGGCTTGCTCTAACTGTTGCTCTGTCTTCGTCAACAACAAGCGCTTTTGCACCCCCTGCTGGTGAGGTTGACTAACAGCAGATGGAGAGTATCTCGGTAATCTATTGCTTTTCCTGCAGTTCCGTTGAATTTACTGTCGAATTTGAACCACTGAATTTGTGGAAGCGAATTTTGCAAAGCGAAATAAAATGGACCGAAAATTGCCTGTTGAATATTATAGGTTGCATTTTTAAACAGTTTGAATATTTTGGAAGTGAAATATGAAAGGTGAATATGGATTATTGAATTTTTAATAATGAAAATGTGTTTGAAATGTTTTTAATTGAAATATTCACAGCTTAAATATTCAACCATGTTGAATTTCAGCCCATAAAAATGCAAGCCCTAAAAATACAATGCATTCAAATGCAAGCATGGTTAATGCAATGCCTATTTTTTTTTCAAGTAGTGCAATTCAACAGGCTTTTTGTTTCAAAAACATTTGACATTATTTTACTTCCATAAACATCAAAGATATTTTGAAAAATGTCTCTGTTTTTCTGTCCATGCAATGAAAGTCAGTGTGCCATTTTAGATGCCACTGACTTTTATTATATGCACAAAAACAGTTAAAACATTCTTCAAAAAGATTTGGAACAACATGAGATTGATTACCAAATTTTCAAACTCAAGCAATGAGGAACAGTGTTGCAACTTCACACACAGACAAGATAGCTGTTAAATTCTCCAAAATTGCAACCTCAGATAGTAGTGTTGAATCATATTAGTACATCTGTCCAAGTCTCAACAAGAACTGTACATCACACGTCCTATGGCTGTAATTTATTTACAGAGTACAAAATCTGGACCCTCGAGCAATAGACCAGAGACACTAATGTGATCAGATGAGACATCGTTCAGCCTGTTTTCTATATCTTCATGGGTTTATGCTTGGGAAAAGCCAAATTATACCTTCAACACACATTGTCTGTTGCTACTGTAAAACATGATGATGGATTTGTCATGGTATTTGCTTCCTTCTCATGTGCATCACGTGGTCCCATGATTGCACTGCATGATCATAGAACTGCATGAATATAAAGCCATTTTACTGGATCAGACATATTCCCACTGTGCAAACATTGTTCCCTCATTATGTTTCTATATTACATGACGGTAATACTTCAAATTCAAGAGATTTCTTGAATAGCAGCAGGAAGCTAAAATGGCATCTAAGCATCACTGAATATTAATAGGAGGTTTTGGAGTGTGTCCTTGAAACTATCAAAGAAATAAAGAGACCTTTCTTTCTGAAAACGGTAAGGTCAAGTGTAATATCATTGTCATAAGGACTATTTAAGGGAAAAACATTCAAAAATGTATTACATAATACATTGAATATTAGTAAAATATACACTAGCATTCAAAAGTTTGGGGGTCAGTTAGATTTTTTAAAAGAAATTATTAATTATTCAGTAAGGATGCATTAAAGTGATCAAAAGTGACAGTAAAATATTAACATTTATAATGCTACAAAAATGTTTATTTCAAAGAAATGCTGTTCTTCTGAACCTAATATTCATCCAAGAATCCTGAAAAAATTATCACGGTTTCCACAAAAATATTAAGCAGCACAGCTGTTTTCAACATTGAGAATAATGAGAAATGTTTCTTGTGCACCAAATCAGCATATTACAATGATTTCTGAAGAATCATGTGATACTGAAGACTGGAGTAATGATGCTGAAAATTCAGATTATGCATCACAGGAATAAATTACATTTAAAAATACTGTATATTAAAATAGAAAACAATATTACAGCATTTTTTCTAATGGACTATTTGTACTTTTTATTAAATAAATGCCGCCTTGTTGAGAAAAATAAATAAATAAATCTCACCCATCTCAGACTTTTGAATGGTAGTGTATTTTAAAGAATTATAGCATTTTTCAAGCAAGACATTTCACAAGAAGAAATTATCAGGTTTTAAATGATAAATAAATAGATAAAAAACGTGTATATTGAAAATGTGATGTGACTACACCTGTGGTTACGATCTGGGTAACTGATTTCATACATCCGCTGAACAACTAAACATTATTTTGTGAACTGTTGTTTAAAAGTCATTGCAAAAATGTAAAGGTAATTCTTCATTCTAAAAACAGTATTATTTTCCACAGTGGACTGTGTGGAGCCATCCTGTTCGGGCCATGGCTCCTGTCTCCATGGTCAGTGCCACTGTACCTCAGGCTGGACCGGATCGAACTGTGAGACGCAACTCTCTCTGTGTCCAGAACACTGCTCTGGCCATGGCTCATTCCAAAGTGAGACCAGCACCTGCATCTGTGATGCCAACTGGACTGGCCCTGACTGTTCTACAGGTACCACTGATTCACTCATTTTGTGATCAGTCATGTCATAACTTTAAATAAGGTTTGATTAGAGATTGGGAGATTTGTTTGAAAACTCCAAAACTTTGTTTAATTCCAAGTTTAAATAAGATTTGAAAATGAAATTTTCAGTGTGGTCTTAGATTTCTTGCACCCCACTGTAGGTAATTGAATCATTATTATAGGAAATGGTTGTGGGTCTATGCTCTAACATGCTCTCCACACCGGGTGCTGTTAGGAACACTAATGTTTATGTTTCTAGTTTGATTAGCCTGTTGTGAGTAACCTTTCAATCAAGTCAGCATTTCCTGTGGCCATGACGCATACACTGCACGCTAATCTTACAGAAGCTGCGAGAACTTCCATATGTTACAGTCCCTTGCTGATGCCTGTAAGTAATTGGTGAAAAGAAAAAGAAATGCAGCTGTCAGGCTGTTTCTTCATAGAATGTTTAGGGAATTATGCTATCACAAGCACCTGTGGTTTTGGAATAGGGGAATTTTGTGAAATGTAAATGTGAAGAGAACAATAAATGTGGTGCTGCAGTTATCAAAAAGTGTTATAGCAAAACAGAAATCACCACAGATTCAATTTAATGTGCTCGACTGTTACAGTATGAAAATAAATCTTCTGTTCATATGTGAACTAAAGTTAGATTAACACTTACTGTACACTGCTGTTTAAATGTTTGAAGATTTATGTTTTTGAAAGAAGTCTCTTATGCTCAATAAGGGTACATTTTTTAAAGTACAGTGAGAAAAATAATATTGTGAAATATTATTACATTTTAATATAGATGTTTTCTATTTGAATATATTTTAAAATGTAATTAATTCCTGTGACAGTAAAGCGGATTTAGCATTATTACTCCAGTCTTCAGTTTCACATGATCCTTAAGAAATCATTCTAATATTCTGATTTGCTGCTCTAGAAAGATTCATTATCATTGTCAGTGTTGAAAACAGTTGTGCTGCTTAATATTTTTGTGGAAAAATATTAGTCTTAACTGTCGCATTTAATCAGTCAATAAAAAAAAAAAAATCTATCTAAAGTGTATATTGGTTTACTTCTATATTCATATACCACTTTGGTAATGCTTCCATATCCTTTTTTATTGGATTTTATCAAGGATTTTCATCAGCAATTAAATATAGCAATACTGCTATACAGAAATGTTTTATTTGAACTTTTAGCTTCTAGTAAAGTAGTAAAGCAACTAAGCCATTACTTTCTTCTTGAGTGTTTGGTGAGCTTAGCATCGGGCCACTTTAGCTGCAGCTCTGGCCATGGGAGCAATGGGAGTCCACTTGCTTGCACAGTTGGGGTTTTGTCTCTTCATTACCTCCACTGTTCCACCTCAATTAAATAAACTTTAATTAACGTGTGTGTGGCGTGGATCGACCCGCCTCCCGCTGGAACCTGGAAGTGCTAAAAACAGATAAACACCTTGCCGCTAATGAAAAATTGATTACATCGACTGGTGTGGAAAAAGAACGCTGTAAAAAAAAAAAAAAGATTGAAAAAAATCAACCACCCCTTCACCCTTTTAAAGCAATTTAATATTCCAGAGAGCCGACACCACCTAATCAGACCCTCCAAGGTCTTGCAATTGAATAAAGAACTTATCTTCTCCCCTGGACAAACATTTCAGAGAGACTTTACCTACGTTTCACTTCGGATTTTAGCCGTCATTTATTTGTCAAGTGGACTTTCTTCCCACTCTAAAAGTTGCTTGACAAAAAAAAAATGGCTTTATGGAAGACCAATTCTGAACTTGCCTGAAAGGTTGCCTTGGGTAGCGGTGGAGAAAAGTCACCAGTGTAATTTCTCTGCAGTGATAAATTGGCTCGATTATGGCCTTATAAAATCAAAATTGCCCCGGGCTGTGTTATTTGCCTGTTTTTAGGAGTCGTTGAGGTGAGTTCTAAGGACATAATGATTAGTTGAAATGAAGGTGGATAGGGCAAAGCCAGGTCTAAATTGCCCTTGTTATCTAGCATCAGAGGTGTTTAGATGCACAGTGCTGCCTGGTCTCAGCCTCGAGCCTTATTCTCTTCCAATGGCAGGATCTCTAACTTAAGGCAGACATTACCTGAATTGTATGATTTTATTGAGAACATACATACTGAAAATGTTAACGCATTTGAAATAGTGGTTCCCCATATCTTACTTCACTTTACTGTATCGATATTAGAACATAATGATTATTCGAAATTAAGGTGGATAGGGGCATTCCAGGTTTCAACTTCTCTTTACCTGTCATCAGATGCATTTAGATGGTCCTACACATTGCTGTCTGGTTGCAGCATGTCTGAAAAATGGATCTCTAAGCTTAATACTTCCATTGCTGAATATCTAGCTCATTGTAGACAATGCCTGATTTATATGAATTTATGCAGAAAATACATACTAAAAATTTAAACGCCTCGTGCTGTCTGACGCATACAGATGTAATCTTACGGTCTTGTCTTGACCTGTAGGTTGTTTTAATACATGCAGATCGTTGTTGGACTGGAAACAGACATGCAGATGTAATTCTACTGTGTGCATGTTAATTCATTTAGTTTAATAGTTTGCAGCCCACTGGGAAATTTTAAGGTGACAGTAAATTGAATGTATAATATAAACTGAGTAATGAAGTTGTTGTAGCACCATCTATGGAACCAAGTCTTCCTAATTTGGGATGTCTCTCTAGAATAACACAATAGTGCACAATATTTGCTGACACTTGCAGAATATGGTTATGCCTTATGGAAGTAATTATCTATTAAATTTACCATCCATAAACTGGTTTTGGCATGTAGCCACGCCATATTTTTAAATTCAAATTAATAAAAAAATATATATTAATAATTAATATATGATAATAATATGAAATAGAGTGAATTATATTAAGGCATTTTTAAAGGCACTAAATGTTATGATAACAGAAACGCAACACAGTGTAATTCTGTTAAGGAGTCATTTGTCCTTGAAAATGTGCACAAGACATTAAGTCTTGTGTGAATGTGTGTGTGTACATGTATTTGTTGATGGATGCCCATGAGGGCTCCAGAAATGTTAGCAGTCACAGCTTGTAGGATGACAAGTTCAGAGCCATTGTGCATTGGCTTTAACACAAAACTATCAAAGGATTACAGCCAATTTTGTTCCCCAGCAATCAAATAAAATCCAGCATTGAGAATTAGAGTGCCGAAGATGCATTCAGTCATAGCAGTTATAATTCAGCATGGTGCTGTTGTGAAGGAGATGAAATTTCTTTGTTTTGCCAAAGTAGATGAGACAACATGTAGATCAGGGGTCTTCAACAGGGGAACCGCAATTGTACTGCAGGCATCCACAAATTAATGTTTGATCTCAAACTTATTTTGTGGACGAAATTGAAATGTGTGTTAAACAAAAATACAACATTAAGTTAACTTCAACGAGCGCTCATGTTAAGAAGCAACAATTCAGATTAAAGTTTCATTGTCCGTCCCACATTAAAATGCATCAAGGAAAATCTAAATCTAATGTACAAGTATCTGACTCTTCATCCATGATAATTATTTTAATGGCATAAGATATGTAAATGTACTAATGCAAGATGTGTTACTGTACAAAAAATGTTTCCGTTGTATTGTTGTTTTATAAACTGTATTTATGTAAAACACACTGCTGTTTGTTTCAGAAATGTGTGCAACGGCTTGCAGTCCTCACGGTGTGTGTGGTGGAGGTGTGTGTCGATGTGCGGACGGCTGGTCGGGGCCAGGGTGTGAACAGGAGGATTGTCAGGCTCACTGTGGTGAGCACGGCATGTGTCGAAAGGGGAAGTGTGAGTGTCACCAAGGTTGGACAGGAGAAAACTGCAATATCGGTGAGTTAACAATGTTGTGAACCTTGTATTTAGTTAGATTAGCTTTAAAAATAGCTTATCCTATTCAAGGTTCCTACAGTCAAACTATTGGAAATATCACAGATAAAATTGTAATTTACAGGCCAGTAAAAGTCATGGAAAAAAGGTTAGATTTCTATAGTGAATATACAATACCATTCTAGCGTTTGGGGTCAGAAATAAATCCTTCCATTCATCAAAGAATCCTGATTCCCCCCCCCCCCCCCCAAAAAAAAAATTCAACATGGATAATAATAAGAAATGTTTCATAAAATCAGCAAATTAGAATGATTTCTGAAGGATCATGTGACACTGAAGACTGGAGTAATGCTGAAAATTCAGCTTTGCCATCACAGGAATATATTACATTTTAAAATTTCATTTTAAATTGCAATGATATTTCACAATACAGTTTTTACTGTATTTTTGATCAAATAATTACAGAAGTCTTGCCTTCTCAAACGTTTCGTCATTTCATTGACTAAATATTTCTTAGTCGGTCTTA
Source organism: Scardinius erythrophthalmus (assembly GCF_964197995.2). Taxonomy (NCBI): domain Eukaryota; kingdom Metazoa; phylum Chordata; class Actinopteri; order Cypriniformes; family Leuciscidae; genus Scardinius; species Scardinius erythrophthalmus. The sequence goes on along the minus strand of NC_138233.1, from coordinate 17,491,191 downwards.
GTTAGAGATTTTGTAGAGTAAAAGCTCACAAGTCATGGTGATGGTTGATGTTTTTATATAAATATTTATTTTAACCATATCTTTTTAATGATTCACAAATCTGAATCAAAATGATTTTGAAACATCCTTATCCAGGAAACAAAATTGACTGAAAAGGCAAAAGCATATTACATTTTGAGAAAATGCACAGCATATTGGAAAATGTAAAATTGTTCAGGGAATACTTGAGAATTTTCAAATCAAACACATTGACAGCACATCAATACACTGTTGCACAAATTTTATGAATCACTTATGGGAGCTCACAGGTTGCCAATCGGATAAATATGTACATGAGTTGCATTGTTAACATTGCACAAAAAATAATATTGTGTTAATAATTACTTTTTTGTTCATTCATTGCATCACTCTAGCACACTTTCTGGACAGCAAAATAAAAGGTACAGTGCTTTCTTTCATTTGCCATGGTTTGCTTTCTATGTGATCTGTGAAATTAAAAATATAAACGTTCCTTTTTAATTGCATTTTAATTGAATACAAATGTTTATGAAACCTAAAAGCAGATTCACAGACATAGACCTTGCTTCGTCAAAAAAAGTAAAAGAAAAATTCTAAAGCTGCCGTGCCTTTCTCTGATCAAGCTCTTCAACAGTACAATGCAAATATCATGAAATGTCATATTTACTGAGGAGAGGGTAAGCCGCAGCATATTAGGTGTGTGTAAACCAGCGGAGGCTGCCTGGGCTGTCTAAAGAAATGACACTAAATCACTGCATACCGCAGTATAACACCCCATGTTTAATTCTTTTCCCTGAATGTCTCTTCATGATAGCAGACTGGATAGGATATAGAGGTAAAGGTCATGCTGCCCTGAAGAGAGCATGTGGCTCTGACCCCTCTGTCTCTCAAGCATGACTTTCATTATGTCTATGTACCGTGTATTAATGTCTCCACATCTGTTCGGTTTCAGGTTTCCTGTTTTATACAGTGTAAATGCAGGCATACAGAGACACACACACAACCATCAGTCAGTCCATGCACATATACACGTTCGCATTACCCAAATCCCCATTGTTGCACATCTCACTGTCTCTTAATGTAATATTTAGCAGCTGCTAAGCTCCTTTAGTTTAGCATTTCCCTCTGTAATTTCCATATGATGGAGCACTTCTGTACACTGTCTGATCAGCTCAGCATGCTGTTTCTTCACATGGACACTGCTAGATGTGATAATTTAACAGTATTTTTCAAAAGAACTTTCTTTTAACTTTAGAAGCTGCTCAGAGACTTATTTAATTTTTTTACTTCATTCAAACCATTTTCCTAATTGGTGTTTCGCTGAATTTATTAATCTATTCTCCTGAAAAAAAGGGGGGAAAAATGATTTTCTAAAACAGATATTTTGTCCAGCTGTTTCATGTGAAATTACAGCTGTCCCTGAGTCCTGTTCGATGTCTTTAAAATGTCAAGTGCCAAACGTTTGACTGACTAAGCCACATTCACCGTGTTTTCCCTTGTATGTTTAAGCAGTTCTTTATGGTGAGTTCTTCACCCCCTTGACACATCCTAGGCTGCTGGTTGGTCTGTGTGTATAACTGATGAATTTGTCCCGGTAGATAGCTGTCCAGGGCTGTGTAACAACAACGGCAGGTGCATTCTGGACCAGAACGGATGGCATTGCCTCTGCCAGTCGGGATGGAGAGGGGTGGGGTGTGATGTCGCTATGGAAACCCTTTGCTCTGATGGCAAGGACAATGAGGGAGGTGAGAAAATGTTGGCGAAGTTGAGTGCTAAATAATTGTTTTACTATGATGGTGCTCCCACTTACACACATCTGTACTAGAAAAGTCTAAATAACTTTAAAAGCATCTGAATAGTTTATCTAAAGTCCCTTGTTATTTTAGATGGCTTGGTGGACTGCATGGACCCAGACTGCTGCATTCACAGCACCTGTCAGGGTCTGACATATTGCCGCGGGGCTCCAGATCCCAGCACAATGCAACACCACAGCTCACCTACTCCAGACGCTCAGGGCTTCTATCAGCGCGTCAGCTTTCTGGTAGCTCCAGGGGGCACCCATACCCTAACAGGGGAAAACACGTTCAACCACAGGTTAGGAGCTCTTGAACAGCTGAAGAATGCTCAGCAAGGTTTGGTGAACTAAACTGATAAATATGTGGCTTGAAGCGATACTTCACCCAAAAATGGATATTACCACAAAGACGTTTTTTTATTCGCACCCCAATGTTGGTGCAAATAATCGTAGGGATTAAATACTTTAAACATATTTTCAAAATATCTTCTTTTGTTTTCCAAAAGAGATTTGGAATGGCATGAGGGTGAGGTAATGTTGACAGAATCATAATTTGTGGCTGGACTATCTCTTTAATATTTCTATACTAGGCTGGTAATCTAATGCTGTTTTTTTTTGGGATAAGCTACTTTTTAATAATGTTAAAACATATTTTATGATGTCATAAAATGGCTAGTTTAGATGATTTAGGAAATTAACGTTATTTAAAAATGACTTTGACCATCAAATTGTTTTATATATAATTTATAATATAAAGCTTTTCACTGTGACACATGGCTTGTTATCCCATACATTTTTTATTCCGATAATTAATTTATCAGTACTGTAACATATTAAAATGTATATGCATAGAAAGTCCTTCTGGCTATGCAAGTAATTGTGATGCCGTTTGATGTGTTTCACAATATTTCCCACAATCTTAAAGTGTTTTTTTGTAACGTTTTGGGGTTGTAGATCTAACAGCATGGGGAAATAGAGCAAGACTCTCAAACTCATACGGAATAAACAATAGGCTTTTTCTTTTTGATAGGAATTCAGAACTTCAGTTTCCCTTTTGAAGACTCCATGTTGTCCTATCTAATTTTTTGCTGCTTTTATATTGCAGATAGAAAAGCCATCAACCGTTGGTATGATTTGTATGAAAAGCTAACACACCGTGTACTTTAAGAAATGATTACTTTTTCCAGTGAAAAAATTGAGCGCCTCACCTTTGCACCTCTTCAATTTGGACTCTTGAGCGAATATGTTCAATGCCCTTTGGTGTTTTCGGGCAAAGTTAACAATATGAACATTGCTGCTTGTCTTTACTGCCTTAGAGTAGGACCAGTTAAGAAAAACTTGTTAGAATCTCTTAAGAATATTTGGCTGATGAAGCTTTTGATTATGCCTTGATGAGGAAACTTCTCATCCCGCCCATCTGCCCTGATGTTCCTTTTGTTCGCACACTGAGAAATTATCGCACAATTAGTCTAAAGATGCGAGATTGCAGGTCAGACACTAAATGGTGCTTGGTAAAATAATTTGTGCTGTAATTACATCTATTAAGATTATCAAAACAGACTGGCAGTGGAAGGTCAGGTGCAGTGGATTGAGACATTTTATAGTTGATCTGGACATTTAAGATATAAAATCTAAAAATGTTATACATAGAATATAAAAAAATTAATGCTGCTTTTTTTAAAATAAGCAGTCTGCTGACCTTGAAAATCAATGCGATGGTTAAACTACCTTTTCTTTCTTTCAGAACCACATTTACGTCTTTTTTTTCGCGTGTGTTTGTGTTTATTTAACAGCCTGGTGTCTGTAGTGCGCGGACAGGTGGTGACCAGTGACGGCACTCCACTGATTGGGGTGAATGTGTCCCTTCTTCATTACCCCCAGCAGGGTTATACCATCACCAGACAGGATGGCATGTACGTACAAATATGTTGTACTCAGACACAGACAAGCGCATACGTATACACACATAATTATGCTAATACCTATCCTTAAGATAGTCAGTGAGAAACCAGTTTGCATAGTCTTATGCAAATTCCTATTTACATTTCACTGCTTCCCACACAAGGCAAGTTAGGTCAAATCATCACAGACAGACAATGTCACTTACAGGCAACACATTACAACTTGATCTAATGTCATTTTATGACCCAGCAAGGTTCAATTTACAGATCATATATTTTTTGTAAACACAAAATAGAATATAATACACATCTCCACAAATGTTATATATATATATATATATATATATATATATATATATATATATATATATATATATAATATTTGTACATCCATATATCATATATAGCCTAATTCAGATTACACTTTGTGTGTAAAAATTCTAAGAATGACATCATTTTACTCTTTTTCCTAGATTTAAGAATGAGTGTGATTCATAAAGTATGCTCCTAAAATATTTAAGAGTGCTGGAGAGGTATCCTAACCTAGTTAGTTAAAAAAAGATGTAATGTATTAATTTTATGTATTAATTTAAATATATATTAATGTATTATAATGAGATATGTATATTATGTTATGTATATTATAATATGATGACAGGGAGTTAAATAAACGATACAGGCTTAATCATAAAGGTATTCTTTAAGTAACTGAATATGTAAGAAATGTAATAACCTCTCCCACTCTACAAATCAATGCTCTGACTGCAGTAATGAAAGTAATAATGACATTTTTTGGCGACTGGAAAAATGCAGCAGTGCACTGGTGATGACTTTGGCCCTTCAGTCCACAGCAAGCAGGGTCTTAAATAGCACTATTGTGGCACTGACCACACCAAACAGTAGTGGCCAAAAGTGATGTGTGAATTTTGTTTTGTTCTTTTATGAAGAGCCAAACAAGACAAAATTCATTCTTCTACTCTCACACACATACATTCTCCTTTCACATACATACATTTCTACTCTCACATACATACATTCTGCTTTTAAATACATACATTTTACTCTTATGCAAATGTATTCAAAGTATACATTTAATATTATAAATAATAAATGTATGTAAGAAGAAAATGTATGTATGTCTGAAAAAATATGTGTATGTAAGAGAATAATGTATATGTGTGAGAGAGAGTATAGTGGAAACGGAAGGCGTATAATGGAAACAGAAGGCAGGTATGGTGCGATCGGGGTCACCGGACTGCGGTCAAGCCAGCCGCGGTTTGAAAATACACGGTCAAGCCAGCCGGCAAAAAAAATGGGTGTGCGCCTATTACTATGATTACGGTTAATTCAGGAACAGCAGCGAGATAACTTTTTATCTTAGGCGGATGTCCGCGCCTGCGCTTTCGGATGTCGCGTGGGAGATCGCGACTTGACAATGTTTAAAAGAGATTAATTTTCAGTGCACTCAATGTTTTTGTAAAGAGAGTTTACAGTTATAAAGTTAAACAGCATCGTCAACTTCATCTCTGCAGCCGACAGTGACACAGAAAACACTTGTTTATTAATGAACAATTAAAATGTCTCCTTGCTATATTTGACATATTCATAATCATTACTTTTGCCGGTTCTTTGTGACAGCTTGTAGGTGCCTGATCTCATGTTTCTCATGTTGACAAGCATGTGCGTTGTTCAAGACTCAATATAGAGACCATGATTTTCCTACTAACAGAACTGCTTGCTAAAATACATTAACAAATATTAATGTTTATCATATAGGAGTCACAAATCGCAGGTTTCCTCCACAGTCAGGTGAACTGATTGACACTATTGTCCGTGAGTCGCTCGCAATCATGAGCTTTATGTTTTGTGTCTAAATGATCGCACGGTTTTCAGCCAGTTTGTGAAGTTCAAAGCACAGTTGTGAGTCACATTTTATTTCATTTCACTTTTTCACATTTCAGATCACATTTTATTTTGTGTCAAATTATTATATTGTCAGCTTGATCGCGGGATTATGAAAAATATTCATGTTTTAACCAAGAGGGAAAATGTTGTCCTTTTTTATCGCTACAGCCCTAATAATAAGCCAAGCTCAGTCTGTTGTTAATGAAGTCGAAAGAAATTAATGTTCGTCAAACAGGTCTATTGCCACTTATGGTCGTGGATTTGATTGAAACTGTCAGGCAGTGTTGTTGATCTATATTGTTGAAAACTTAATGCGTAATGGAGATTCCAAAGCGCTCTTCTATGGTCAGAACCAAGGAGAGCGATCGTGGATAGGTCCATCCTATGCACCGAAACTTTTTACAATGCAACAAAATATTTAAAGAGCACCAAGCTATTAAAATCTCTATTATGTAAGCACAAATAATATCAAAGTATATTAGTTAGTCAATTTTTATTAGGTTAAACAGTGATTTGATAACGTTTTTAATTTAAGGCCCACCCACAATTGGTTTGGCCCATCTAAAACTGAAATCCTGGCGCTGTGCTTGCCATACAGTATCAGATAAATGTGTAATATGAGTTTATTGAAAGAGCGTTTCACTTTTTGACGTGAAGAAATCACACTGCCAGCTATTTCAACACTGTGAAACAAAAAAAAAACGAATTTATTGTTGTCTTTGTTGAATTTGCAGATTGTACAGTGTGTGACAGAAATAAAAAGTATATGTGCCACCAGAAAAACAGCCTCTTCTGTGTGTGCAACAGGACATAACTGTTCTCAGACCTGATTCTTTGTCTGGATTCATAAGCAGTCCGCACTACATTTAGACAACCATATAAGGTTTGGATGCCAAAAAAAATAAATAAAAATAAATAAATAAATATATATATATATATATATGTGTGTGTGTGAAAGGAGAATGTATGTGTGTGTGAGAGTAGAAATGTATGTGAAAGGAGAATGTATGTGTGAGTGAGAGTAGAAATGTATGTATGTAAAAGGAGAATGTGTGTGACAGTAGAAATGTATGTATGTGAAAGGAGTATGTTTGTGTGTGACAGTAGAAATGTATGTTTGTGAAAGGAGAATGTATGAGTGTGACATTAGAAATGTATGTGATGTGTGTGTGTATATATATATATATATATATATATATATATATATATATATATATATATATTCAGAGCCGGATTAACGCAAAGGCAAACTAGGCACGTGCCTAGGGCCCGATTGGCGGGATGGGGCCCAGACAGAGGGACAAAAAAAAAAAAAAAATTTAGCCTAAATGTCCTATCTACAATTTATTTCAAAATGTAGCCTATTAATCAACTAAAAATAGTAACGATGTTTATCTTAACCATAGACTGTTACATTACGTCACATTAACGCCAGCCCATGACTGTATAGAGGCGCCAGCCAGTTTAGTCCGAGGGGACGTCAGAGGCGATCAGAGGCGGTCAACGAACGCATCCATCAGGTGCTGCGAGTGCGAAGCAAAAGCAGAAATAGGCACGCAAAGAAGCACAGCTCGTAATGCAGGTCATCGATTTTGGTGTGATTGCAATGTATTTTAAATATAAACTTGTGGGCTACTGTAGATCAGCGTCATTTCTGGAAAAATCATTCACCGCTTTGTGAGTTTAAAAGAGCGCGAGCGTCATTAACGTGCCCAGACGCGACGCTTTGAATTTGCGCGTACAATCAATGAATAACATCGCGTCCAGAGCTGACTAGTAAAAAAGCTACAAAAGTAAAAGACAAGACGTTTGTATTCAAAGTTAAAAAACCAACACACTGCAACATTTTTAAATGTTTCAAATAAAGGATCTCATATCTATGGGTCTATCTTCTATATTCTGATGCTGATGATTAGATAATACCCTGACATCATAGCCTATACGAATATTAGTTTAGATTTTTTTTCCTGCTCAGTAGCGATCGTGTCTTTCTCTTCCACTTGATTTGTGTATAGCATATTTAAGGTAGCAATGCAATACATAATAACATATTACTGATATTAATAATATGACAATATCTGCAGTCATTATTGATTAAATGGGAGGGAAAAATCCTGCCCATAACGCAGACAAATTATAAAAGCACGTTCATGTTCATCTACTGAAGTTGTATTCTGGAACTGTGAATAAACTGAATAAAACAGCAAAATAACAACAAGAACAATAACATCTTCATTAAACAAAAAAGAGATTAGCTTAGATAAAGTTTGATAGGCTACCAGTAACAAGTCTGGACCCATTACTATTTTTAATGTTTTTGAAAGAAGTTTATTATTATGCTACAAGCCTGCATTTATTTGATCAAAAATACAGAAAAAAAACAGGAATATTCAGCAAGGATGTGTTAAATTTATAAAAGTGATATTGAAGACTTTTTTAAAAGAACTTTTTAATAATCAAAGAATCATGAAAAAAAGTATCACATGTTATAAAATAAATATTAAGCACCATTTCTAACATTTGATAATAAATCAGTTTTCTGAAGGATCACGTGACACTAAATTCAGCTTTGCATCACAGAAATATATTTTAAAGTATAGCCTAGTAAAATAGAAAACCATTATTTTAAATTGTAATAATATTCCACTATATTATTTTTCTGTATTTTTGATCAAATAAATCCAGGCTTGATGAGGATTTATAGACTTCTTTCAAAAACATTACAAATAGTAATTTGTCCAAACTTATGTACTGTGTAAGTAAAAATATACTAAATTTAAAGTTAAATGTTGTATAAATAAAAAGGTTAGGAATCATATTTGTTTCAAGTGTGTTTTATTGGGGGTGGGGGGGCCTCCAACATGAATTTTGCCTAGGGCCTCCAAATGTCTAGATCCGGCCCTGTATATATTACACTTAGTGAAGGTTATCTGAAACTATTATATATCAAACTATTTGGCAAAAAAGGCAAACTACAGCTACAGGTTTAGAAAAATAAAAAAGCTCACAGGAAAAAAAATACATTGGCAACAACATAATCAGTCATTAAATTTTCACTGGTTCTCTCTTGTTTTTACATGTGCTCATAATTTCTTAGCATGATTTTGCATGTTTCATTGCATTATTACAAATAAAACAATCAACTAAGAGCATAACTACACAATATGCTTACAAAATATTTAACACATTTTTAATAATATTTGGATAAATGTCAAATATAGAAGATGTCAATTTTCCTAGGCTGGTCAACCCTTTTGGCTTACTGTTTACTGTATGGCAGTTAATTTTCATCAAGTCACTAGTATGAGGATTTTGGGCTTTCCTGGAGTTTGTGGAGCAGTTGTTAAGTTTATGGACATATAAATTATGTTTGCATCATTGCTCTAACTATAAATGAGGACAAATATATCAACAGAAAATGATTTTGATTTTATAAATGCATTAAATGATTGGTGTCATGCTGCTGTGTGTCCCCCTTGCAGGCTCACTATTGGATGATTCAGTGGTTGAGGGTGGCCATTTTGAGTTGACATCATTGTAGTCCTTAGTTTGCAGCACTTAAGTGTCACCTCAGTCAGCACTTAAGAATCAGTCCTAGACTTTACTGAAAGTTACTTTTAGCTGCTTTATAAACATCTCCTATAAGTAGGCCAAAATTGCCACCCTCAACCACTGAATCAGCCAATAGAGCCTGCAAGGGGGAGGTTACAGCAGCATGACACCAATCATTTAGAAGTAGAGAAGTCCTACTTTTTACTAAGAATTTTTTGACACTTAAGTCAAAGCTTAAGACTATTCTTAAGAGCATTTCTGAGAAGTTTTATACATACGGGCCCAGGGGCCATATTCACAAAACATCTTAAGGCTTAAAGTAGCTCCTAACTTGCCGATTTAGGAGAGCTCTTAAAAATAATGGGCATGTCAGTCCTAATTTTAGGACTCCTTAATTTTTGCTCTAAGAGTATTTCACAAAGTATTTTAGCTCTAAATCCAGCTCCTCAATCTGTGAAACATTAGTAGTCAAGAGGACTCTTAAGTCACTAAGACAAAATCACAAACAATCCTAATGGCTGTTGCTTGCAATCCGCCTCAGCAATCCGCCCAAATACACTGTACACCATTGAGGCAATAGCGATAGCTAGCCTTGGGTGCTGAACCTTTTCTTCATAAATGCAATACATAGTTTATAGATTTATAGATTTTAATCTACGATAAAACGGCTAAAATAAATCTTATTATAGTTATTATAATCTTATTATAAATAATGTCTGATTACCTGTGGCAGTTGTTTTCATGAGTTCACATTTACAAATGATTGAATAGAGTAAAAGAATATAATAAGCGTATTTGCTGTCCAAGGGGATCGAGGGCTCCGAGCTTGTAATTTAGCCCCGAGTTACACCCCGTATCCCCAGCCGAGAGTGAGGAACGGGGTGGCGGAGGGATGCAGAAAACTGTTGAGGTACTAGGTGAGTCAGCTCTCGGCTGTGTATATATACCTCCTCTCGAGCTGATTAGATAGACCGTTTGAACGTCCACCTCCTGAACTTTGTTTATGAAACATTATTCGTCGCTTGAATTCTGCAATCTCTCGAGATGCAGACATGTAAGAGGCTGACAATTAGCTGAACATATACTAGTTTAATAGTGACATTTAGCTACATTTTAAAACCTTTATTTGAATTCTAAAATATTTATATGATTAAATCACTGACAGAGACCCCTCCCCTATCAGCCAATCACTGTGGGCATAGTTAATAAGCTTGTTGACATCATCCATAGCAACGAGGTCAACCCCGCCCTTACTCTTAGCTTAAGACTTCTCTCTATTCCTTTGTAAAAGTTGGTCTCAGCAGCTTTGTAAATATGTTTTAAGAGAAAACTCTTAACTAAGAACTTTTACTGCCATTTAGGAGAACTCTTAGGGGCAGATTGACTAAACAGGGCAATTAGCGTGAGAGCGCAATTCCTAAACAGCGCCGATGGGAGTGTAGTGTTCTGTGCGTGATCTACTGACGACGCGCAAATTAAAGAACACAGACTCAGTCAGATCATTTCCATAATGACCAACGCAATCTACCAGTTAGCATCTGGTTCAAGATGTGCTTTTTTTGGGCGGTAAATAATGGTGCAAAGACCATTACTTTGACGAGTGCAAACCTTAGGAAATGACCTTGTTTGATTCATTTAAATACTCTCCTCCCATAAATGTTGTGCCTGAAAAGGAAACTCCTACAAATGCATATGCAATAAGGTCAGCCGCAAAAATAAATGTGTCCAAACCTTTTCAGTACTAATTTTTCCCGACAGCCATTTTTTTAACGCCAAAAGAGGGTTTGTGCTGGCGCAAGCTGTCAGTAAATCTTGCCCTTAGTGGTAAGATACAGCCCTAGGTTAGTAGAATAAGTGTAATTGCCAAGTTACTTATAGTCAGTAGAATGTCTATTGGAGAAGCATCAAAATAAAGTGTTATCAAATATTAAGCAGACAGTCTACTGATACTCTCTTGAGAGTTAGTTGGCATGTACTTGCAAAGTTACTCATAATCAACAGAATGTCTAAAGTGGACCACCGAAATAATGTGTTACCATAATTTAAATGATTATGCAATTTAAGTAATAATTGTTTTTAAAATGAACACTTATTACAAACAAAAAAACGAATTACACATTAAACAATCTGGCAGTGATGATACTGTTTTAATCATGAAACATAAGTAAATAAAACAGTTGCTTGATTTTGAGTCTGACAAATGATGATTTACAGTAGATGAATCAGATGGTAATCCATTAGCCGTTCTGACAAATCAAATAAATTCAGTGGAGGATTTAAGACTGATTTAAACTGAGTGCAAAAATCTGATCTGCACACACATACATTAAAAATATGAAAAATTTCACATTCAAACCCCATTTTAACTCTAGTTATACAACATTAATGCAGTCAGCAGAGTTTAACTTTAAGTTCTGTGCTGATCTGACCTTCTTGTACCTTATAATAATCCCTTTAGTCATTATCCATCATTATCAAGTATCACACAGATCAGCAGTTAATGCGAGTCTTCTACTCAGGGGTCACGTGTGGGAGTGTGCATGTGTATGTGTGGCGACCGTATGCCTTTAACTGAGGCATGACCATAATGCATTAAAAATGCAATTTTCGTTTCAATAGAGTTTAATGAAAGAATGAAAAATACACAAGGGATGGGTCTACATCTCTAAAGAAGGAAGGCCGATGTTGGGGATTATCTGATATATATACAGATCCCTCCTAAAAACCTGCACACAGGGGAATGGCCTTCAGATAATCATGCTTGTTCAGTGCTGGTGTCTGCTCTTGGTTAGCAAGCGTGTCCAAAGGGAAACAGAGGGAAAGAAACAGCTTTAAAGGCTGATGGTCTGGAACAGTGGCCCAGCCATGCCCAGATTGAAAAAAGGGACAGGAGCAGTTAGTGAGAATTTCAAGGCAGTGGCACTTCAAGGATGTGTATGTTTGTGTGTATGTGCGTAAAGTCACCGCACCGTTCATCTCTCCCCTTCCGGGCAGAGAAGACAGCAGCTCATATAGAGCACGACTTCAAAGAGACGCCCCTTCATTTCCAAATCTGCGCCTACCTCCTCGTTACACCATGCTAATTAAAAAAGGGCCTGCACTAACTGCTACCTCCAGATCTCTCATCCAAATCCCTGAAACGTAAAAAGTTACATCACATCTTCCCTTATCAACTAATAGAACATCTTAAATGTGCTAGTGAACTACTGATAAAAGACAGTGAAGTACATGTCATTTAGCTGTTATTTTCATTGGATGTTTGAATCGGATACAATTCTAGCAGAGGATATGGAATGTGGAAGACATCACTAACTAAGTGCTGTGATGGAGCTAACAAACCATGAAATTTGGAGAAAACACGTGCGCTTGTCAATGTGATAACAGGAAATTATGAATCTCACTTAGCCTTCAAATGCCCTCTGCTCCCACACAAACAATGTGAGTTTATGGCACGATTTATGTCTTAAACTCATATAAATGATGAAATATTATTAAAATATACACTACTATTTAAAAGTTTGACGTTGGTACAATTTTCTTCTGCTCTCTTACGCTCACCAAGGCTGCATTTATTTGATACTGTAAAATTAAAACTGTAATATTGTGAAATATTGCTACAATAGCTACAAACTGTTTTTTATATTCAAATATTTTAAAATGTAATTTATTCCTGTGATGGCAAAGCTGAATTTTCAGCATCATTACTCCAGTCTTCAGTGTCACATGATCCTTCAGAAATCATTCTGATATGCTGGTATGATGCTCAAGAATCTTGATCAAAGATTTTTTCCGGGAATCTTTGATAAATAAAAGTTTAAAAGAACAGCATTCATTTGATATGAAAAGCTTTTTGTATGTATTTACTGTCACTTTTGAACAATTTAAAAGTCTGTGCTGAATAACTATGCATTCTTTCAAAAACATTTTTACTCACACCAAGCTTTTGAATAGTAGTGTGACATAACTTAAGTTGCTTTTGATACATTTCTCATACATACAACATAGAAGTTCCATGTATTAAATTGCAGTGATTGTCATGGTACAATGATAATAATGACATGTACCATTGGAATAGTATATTTTTGGACTGTAGCAATACCATTGTAGTTTTTTTTTAAATACCTTATCATCACTGTACCATGATACCACTGTAGCACTGTTTTGGAAGAGTAATGTAATTGTCTATCATACATGAGCTGTTGTGAAAATTGTATTTTTACCCAACTGCAGGTTTGATTTATTGGTGCACGGAGGGACAGCAATGACGTTATGTTTCCAGCGTGCTCCTTACTCCTTTGTGTATCGCACGGTGTGGTTGTCATGGAGAGTTTTCCATGTGATGGACACTCTGGTGATGAGAAAAGAGGAAAGAGACACGCCAACCTGTGAATTTAGTGGCCTTGACAGACCCTCGCCCCGAATCACCGCGTCACCACTCTCCACTTTCTACCGCTCCAGCCCCGAGGCCAGCCCCATCATTCCTGAGACACAGGTGACTCATACCGCATCACATCTTGGAGTAAAATGAGTCTCAGTTAATTTTTTTCAAGAAAATCTAAATAAATTTGACTATGTGTCTTAAGCCCATCTGATCTGTATGATTTAATGACATTTTTATTTAATGATGTGTGTAAATTCACTGTAAATTATTATTTTATGTAACTCATTCTGAAGATGTTCATATGATTCTGCTTGAAAATGGCATTGGTCATCTTTTTAACCAGTTATAAAGACTCTTTTTAACTATTGACTTCTGGGTTGCCATACACTAATGTTCAAAGGTTTGGGAAATGTATATTTTAAAATATAATTTATTCCTGTGATTGCAAAGCTAAATTGTCAGCAGGCATTACTTGATTCTTTAGTTAAATATGATATAGTGATTTGGTGCTCAATTAACATTGTGCTTCTTAATATTTATATGAGGATTCTTTAATGAATAGAAAGTTCGAAATAACAGTATTTATTTTAAATAAAAACACTTTTATAACATTATAGATGTATTTACTGTTACTTTGGAACAATTTAATGCATCATTGGAAAATTAAAGTATATACATTTTTTTCCAATAAATAAATAAATAAAATGAATGAATAAATAAATCTTACTGACCCCAAACTTTTGAACAGTAGTGTATATCCACCCCCGAGTGAAGAATGAATTCATAGTGTTTAATACATTTGCAAAGCAGTGCATTTTGTTACAAATAATTGTTATACAAATTAAAATAATCCACAAGGAAATTTACAGAACAAGCAATTAACTTCCTCCCTTATGCACGTTATTAATCACAGGTTCTTCATGAGCAGACGGCCATTCCTGGTAGTGATTTAGACTTGATTTACTTGAGTTCACGTGCTTCAGCCTACAAACCTGTTCTGAAGGTCATCTTGACCCAGTCCACCGTGCCCTTCGGCTTGGCTCGGATCCACCTCATGGTGGCTGTGGAGGGCAGAATGTTTCAGAAGCAGTTCCCAGCTTCACCCCGGCTCTCTTACAGCTTTATCTGGGACAAGACTGATGCGTACAGCCAGAGAGTCTACGGACTCGCAGAGGCTGTAGGTAGGTAGCAGAACAATGGGAGGAAAAAGATCTATATAAAGCCCTCTGTGTATGAATATATTATTAACTTGGACTGATTTAAACCAAGATACAATTAATCTTTTTTTCACCCAGATAATTCTTTGGCAAGATGAGTAAAAACTCTCTAAAAACTGGTAGTACAAGACAAACTGATTAGGTGAAGGTGACTTATTATGATACAGACCAAAAGGTTGAACTTAATATTCTCTGAACCTTAAACTAAAGGGATTTAGAACAGAGAATCAGGACAATAATATGGTTTCATTTTAATACGGCACAAAATGTGA
This sequence comes from Scardinius erythrophthalmus, assembly GCF_964197995.2. Classification (NCBI taxonomy): domain Eukaryota; kingdom Metazoa; phylum Chordata; class Actinopteri; order Cypriniformes; family Leuciscidae; genus Scardinius; species Scardinius erythrophthalmus. The sequence continues at coordinate 17,476,150 of NC_138233.1, read as the reverse complement.
TTTAAACCTTGCTGAAAATACACATAGTTCAAAAGCCAATCTCATTTTGTTAAATTGGTAGCATATGCTTAATCTTTATCTGAACCATCTTTTTGCTAAACTGACTCTAGGTTGTGTTCTAACAATAAATAAAATCTACAAGCAGCTGCATTTTTCTAGTCCATCTTTATATTGCTGACTACTCTTTGCATGTATAATTAGTCTGCAAAGGAAGCACACTGAGAAACACCAGCTTTTAGAAGGTCACAGGTCCATTTGGAAAATGTTGCTATGACTGGACTCATTGTAATCATGCCATTTGCTGAAATTTTTCTTCCTTAACAATGTTGTAACTGCTGTGAAATAGTAACTGCAACAGTTTCTAATTATGCATGAACAATAAATTGTAAGTACCGCATATACTGTGCCAGTATTACATACTTGAATGTGAGCAGCCTATAGAATTAAAAAGGTTTCAGTGCTTAAAATATATAAATATGCTTAAAATATTTGGTTGTAAATTTTTTTTAAATATTATTTTTAAATTTTTAAATTAGGTGTAGAAAAACATTTAGAGATAATGGATGCCTTTTGCCCTGTTTTTCCCCCCTATACTGTAGTATCTGTGGGCTTCGAGTATGAATCATGTTTGAATGTGATCCTGTGGGAAAAGCGGACAGCCACACTGCAGGGATATGAGCTGGAGGCCGCCAACATGGGTGGCTGGACCCTGGATAAGCATCACATATTGGATGTGCCAAACGGTAGGAATCGCTTATTAAACCCCATTGGAACCACATCATGGGAAATGTCCCCTCACCAACTCAGGGGTCAGTGCCTCTACCTGGACTCATTGTCATAAATATTCATCTTAACGTGAAATATGGTTCATTGCCTAATTTGCACATAATAAAGCAGAGTTTGAAAGGGCTAATCGCTCACGGTGATGACAGATTAAATCGGAATCATTAACACAGCGTGCCAAGTCAGAGCTGTGCTCTCCAACATTATGGGGGACATGATTTGGCTGAATGAACTTTATCCAGTTTTCAGGCGCAGAATGCATACTTATAGCTTAATTCAATAAAAGTGCCATTAAAACACAAGCGTGAATATGGAAATGTGGCATTATTCCACCAGACATTCCCTGTTCCTTTGTCTCCATAATGAAACAGTGTGACAGGGAAACCCATTCTGTCAGCTTAAATCTCCACATTCTCACAGATAATGGCATCTTTTTATTCTTGGTAAATGACGATGTGTGCACATTTTGAACCGGATCCAGCAGTCGAATTTAATGGTGCATTTTGAGAAAGAAGTCAGCTCTGCAGTGCATCCTGATGCCTTAAACGAAAACACAAGATTAGACTGACACTTTTCAGGTGCGGTTATTTCTCTAGAGTTAGTTAGTGTGACACCATCTGATTGTACCTTGCCTGAACCAAAGAATTTAAGCCTCTTTTTGATTGCTGGCTAAATGCCCAGTTGGGCTTGGGATTTCCACACCCTTTAATCTGACGACCTGCCAAACAAATGGTCATGGCCGTCTGCTCAACCCTTATTTGTGCACCTCTAGACAGTTTATCTAGTTTAAGCACTATTCCTACCAATAAGGCTTCAATTCTCATTTTACACCTCGAGCGCCAGAGTAGATTAAACCAATTGCAGATTTAGGATATAGAGGTGGCTTATATCATTATCTTATTTTAGATTAGACCATTATTATGGAAATGCTTTGGTGTTGCCATTTTATCATGGCTTAGTTAATACTGATTATCATCAGTTAATAGTGCATTTAATTGATTAGCCAAATCCAGCAGGATGCATCACATCACTTTATTCTGATTGTTTGTGTTTTTATTTAATGCATGCAGATGAAATCATGACATTTTTACATGTTTTTATGTTACATATTTGGGAATTTTTATACTGCTTAGATTGCTTCCTGGTGAAGTTCATAGACTTGGAATTGAAGATTAACTGCATTGTTTTTGCTGTTTTTGTGAACTAAATCTGTCAAAAACCTCACAGACACAGTTGAAAGCGATGGAACAAAAAGCCCAGGAACTGCATATTCTGATAGAAAGCACTGAGGCAGAGAGCCTCTGTCCTAGAGCTCTCAGCTCTGTTAAATATAAATCCATAACATGATCTTCTGTTCTTCTTTGTCTCATAACTAAATAATGGCAGGTTTGCGGTTAGGTGAGTTTCACACTGGGTTACTCAATATGTATCTACTTGCTCATAATCTTCTTAGTCATTGAATTACAGATTTAGAATGGCTCTTAAAAGGGCTTATGACAAAAATCTGGCTCACCCTGGTTAATCTGAGTTCTATAAATTAAATGAAAGCTTTGCGCATTAGGGCATGTCACCTTTACCATCTTTTACGATTAGTGCATTTCTCTATATCAGAAGCGATCCATGAGAAGTGATGGAGATGGGAACATTTTTGTCCTGAATAACATGTCACAAATGTAATCAATTTGCCAAAGGGAGATCTTCTCTTTGACAGTCCCATTTGTCTCACTGATTGATAATGCAGAGCCTCTCATATCTATGGCTTACAGGTCTGATCAGCAGTCAACAGCCTTGCAAACTGTGTGCCTGATCTTATATGTGTTTGAGCATGAGCTACATCCCATTGCTGAGCTTTTACTCATAACACAACAAAACTCTGAGATTTTAAATATTAATCATAGTGGTTCAAAAGTCTGAGACTTTTGTATTTGTATTTGTATTGCTTCTATTTTGTATTTTTCTACTTTAATGCAAACAAAATATTATAAATTGTATTATCAGCATCAATTTTGAACTGAAACATTTAGTTTAATTTCAGAATAGTATCTGGTTTGTCATTTCGCTTTAATGGCAGCAGCTCTCAAGCAGCATGAACTCCACATGTTTGTGTAAAACCTGATGATCATGTTCTCCAGCATGATTTGAGAATGATGGAAGCAAGAATATCTGACCATCTGTGCAAAGGAGTTCACATGATCAATGCTACAAAGTTGCTTATTTGCTTAGTAACTTAGAAATGATGGCGGATATTCAGTGATTCTTCTTTTACTGACGATAAGTTCAATGTCGTCTTTTTTGGACCCCATTGTAGGTGTCAATCGTTAACCTTTTTGGTGAATTTTTCCGATATGGCAGACTGCTTAGCCTGAAGCATTTTTACAAATGCGGCAGAACACCTAGATGATTTGATATTCAGCTTGTTTGCTTGACATTTACCAAATAGTTTTATTTATCCCATTGCTATTTGATCAGCATATTTGCTCAGTGAATAATCAATAAACATAAGAATTGCATTACTGTAGATGACATTGAATAAAATTTCCATTTATAGTGTTTGTTGAACTTCATAGACACTGACATGTAGCTGAGACTGGCAACATTTTTTTTTACTGTTTTTTAACTAAAGGGTCTAGCCATAAAGTCACAAGGTAATTAGGCCACAATTTACAACATCTATGCTGCATGGTAATGAGTAACACTAATGAAAATCATGCACTTTAAATGTAATTATTTTTTGACGCTGCTTGTAATTAGTGGTTCTTGCAACTCTTGCAGCAGTTTGTGCTATGGATATCTTAAATTGTGTGGCTTGTTGAATACATTTGTGCAATTACTTTTCTAAGCAATTGGTTGTATTGTTCCTGGATAATGATGAAAAGAAAAACAAACAAAACATAAAAAAACTTTGTTGAATGATGAAGCCAAGCCAAAGGAATGAGTATTGGACTTTGTCCATAGAAACCACCCAGAACACCTTAACAACTGCATAAACCATTCACAATGCCTTCATAGTGATGTCGATTATCCAAAGCAATATGTTATTTTCATGTTGTTCTTGTTGCATAGGTTTTAGTCAAATATTTGTAGATATAGTTCATTATTTTCTTTTATGTATTTGAACAGTGGTTCATTAGTATGAGCAGGGCTTAATGAGATTGGGGCAATGCAATGCAATGCAGCAATTGTAGAGTTTGAATAAGTGAAAAGTGTCATTGGTTTGTCTTGCTGTCAAGGTCAGCGTCTTTGTTGAGTCACACTTAAAAGCAGATACCCAGACCAATCCATCTTACTTAATGGTACATTGTAGACCTCTGAATGAGAACAGCAGCTTCTATTGGGCCGGACTTTTTCGAGATCCCCTCTGACTATGTTTTCATTCCAGTCCTCCTCTCAATCAATTAATCAATGGCATGGCCTAATCAAGCAAGAACAAATTGCTATGCACCCTGCTTAGCTGCACATTAGCCATGATTTGCATGCAGTTCAGATTCGCAGTGGGTTTTGGGTCATTTAAGCACTCTGTGAAACAGCTGATATCAGCCAATGACAGTTTACCACGTTTGCAGCTGAAGTGGCAGTCATCACACTACAGACGAATGCCCGATGAGACTTGGCACAGGATGCACTTGATTTGTCTCCTCAGTGACAGGCGACTAGGGGTGTGCAAATCCACATATTTTAAAAATCATCTTGTTGGTCTATATAATTGGGCTATTTCCAGGTTCACATGAACCTGATCGGACACATTTCTTGGGCTATGTACATAGGACACTTTCTTTTGTTCAAAAACAGTTTTACAGAATACAGCTGAATGGAACAGAATTATGTGGTTTTGATATGTTTTTTAGCTTGACGTGCCATTTTAAAAACACAATGCTTGTGTCAGGATGTTCAAAAACAGATGTGATGCAATAGCAAAATATGTCTGTCTGAATGTTTGTTTTTTAATGGCTGATGCTTTAAAATGGGATGTAGCTGAAGATGGAACTTTTTCCAGAAGGTTTTACTAACAAGCTTTTGTTTGTTTGTAAAAAAAATCTAAATATCATTACTAAAATATCAACATATTATCTTCTACTTCCATTTCGCAGAAATACATTAGATCACTCAGTCTTGTACCTGAGACACTCTGGCACTGATATATCTGTTACACAATATAAATAGAATATAACAAGATCTAAAGTTGGAGGAACATTTATACTTTGTTATATATATCCCCATATCGTCCAGCCCTAAAACTGCTAAAAGGCATTATAGACATAACAGTATGACTGCTTTGAAACAGTGTGTATTGTAAAAAGTGTTATACATATAAAATTGACTTGATTTAAAAGCACATCATTCTGAAAGTATGCTAGATAAATCACACCTGCTAAAAATAACAAAACTACCTAGAAAATAAAGTTATAATAAACAAGTCAACTGATCAGTTTTGGGCCAACTAGTCGACCACCGTGTTATCCATTATCTGTGCTTCCATGATTAGAAAGACATTCAGAAAAGCATCTCTGGTCAGCTTCTGATGCTTAGGTTTGTCTTGTTCACACTCAAAAAAAAAAAAAAAACACATTGAAACAAGGTTGGAGAGCTGTAGTCTTGACAAAATGTTTAAACAGTTCAGATTCCTATCATTTGGATGAAACACTGCATCTGAACCAATTACAAAGCAGTGGCGATGGTGTGCAGCCACTGAGGTAGCTAGTTACTGAGCTTGAAATGTGATGGCCAGCCAATTGGAGCATAGTTCATTGCAGTGTTATTGATGTGATTAATAGGCCAAAGTAAGTGTTGGAAGTCTAACATGTTGCTCACTATGAATAATTTATGGCCCTGGGCATGGCACTTCTCTTTGAAGTTCCTCTTTGAAGCCAACCCCAAAAAGAAACAAGTTAAATTTTCACAGGACTAAAATATTTATCTGTAATGACCCAAGCTCCTCGCTCAGTCTTGGACTGAAAGTGGTGTTAAAGTGATTGAAACGATCAAAGGTTTTAGAAGCTGAGATCTGTAGGGACTGGAAAATAAAGCACACATCTGTGTAGATAATCACCTCTCAGGTGATCGAAATGTCTCTGGTTGGTACATTTAATGCCTGAGGATTGAGGACTATGCTTTTTTTATTTGGACATTGGAAATTTAAGACAGATTATCTTCGATAGCAAAAAAAAAAAAAGGCACAAAATTCTTGAAAAAAAAAAAAAAGGGAGGAATACTGTGAGACAAATACATTTATACTGCTTAAATTGTGAAGACAATATGACAATATTTTAAGTAGATTATTGTATTTGAAAATGTAGAAAATTTCTTATGTAGAATGTATAAATATTCTTTAAAAATATTTTCAATAACAGTGAACTGACACAAATTATAGCACAGCTCATGTAATATTTCATGTAGATACAAGATGTTTATCATCCGGCTAATTTTTGGACAATGATTTAAAGCAGAGTGTATTGTGTCCTAAAAATAGTTGAATGAAAAATATTACAAAACCAAAATAACAAAGACTAACATCAAGTAAAAATGGCATTCTGCTTAAAACTAGACTCTTCAGGAAGTGCTCAATTTATTTCAAAATTTGAAGTCTAATCATCCATATTAATGAAACTGTTCATTATGGTAGCTCTGATGCCTTTAGCAGCTTAATTCTTTTTGGAGCTTCCTCATCAAAGTGCTACTTCAATGTCCACATTAATGGAGTTCCTAACGGAAGTTCGGGAAGATCACAGTGCTAAGTGCCCCCTTTTCATAGTGATGTCCAGGGTAGGAACTTTCATCTTTAGTTGAGTTATATGCTCAGGCCTTTCCATTAGAGCCAGAAAAAAACTGCTTACCCTTTTTCATTCCCTCTTATAGATTATATGAGCATGTGAGGCTGTGAAGTCAGATATGAATAGCATTTCTCTGCTTGTTGCTCTCTGCAATTGCCTTTTTATTTTAATATTATAATATTTTTTTTATGAAGTTCAGATATATGTGATTGTGAAAATCAATAGAAATATTTTTGTTAAAACATTGATGTGATATGAAAGTAATAAGCAAACCGTTCTATTTTTTTTATGAAATATTTAAACCAAAATATTTTTATAATAAAAAGAATATTGATTTTTGTTTTTCTTCCACTTTATCTGGTGTCTCAGGGATTCTGTATAAGGGAAGTGGTGAGAATATCTTCCTCTCCCAGCTTCCTCCCGTTATCAGCACCATAATGGGGAATGGCAGGCGCAGAAGCATCTCCTGTCCGAGCTGTAATGGGCAGGCGGAGGGAAACAAACTGCTGGCTCCTGTTGCTCTCGCATGGGGCATCGATGGTAGCCTGTATGTTGGCGACTTCAATTACATCAGACGGATCTATCCGTCAGGCAATGTCACCAGTGTCATGGAGCTCAGGTGAGTGAGCACAACTGAATGTGTGATTTAGTAGCACGGCAGCATGGCAAGCTTGCAGAGTACTTGAGACGTTTTGTGACAAATCACAGAATCCTGAGAGGCAGTGTCTAGAGATTATCTCTCAACAAAGCATTTAATAGCATAACTATTTTTAGTTTAAAAACATAGTCCTCATAAAAAGGAGAGTTTGCTTAATAGCGGCAGTAATTCTCACAGCAGGTGATTTGAAGCCTGACAGTAATTGTCATGAAAGTTATTGGTGAATGCTGTGAATTTGTAAGCAGTGCTTTGATAGCTGTATCAGCACTGGTTGAAAGGGGTTGAATTTAGAGATGTTTAGATTTTAGACTGCTGTGCATTACACTGTTAGAAAGGTAAACTCTGATCAACTCCTGTTCACCACACATTCTCAGTTTGAGGGTGATTTGTCTTACCCAGGATCTGAATCCTTTTTTTAATTTAATTTCAGATCTACATATTTTTTGAAATACTCAGTATTTTTAGAATAGACAAGTAGAATTTTTTTCCAACACGTTGTCAAACACAGTATGAAGGATTAGTGGAAGGATCTAAGGATTAGAATTGTTATGTTTCTGTATTTATTTATTATTGTTATTGTATTTTGAAAACTGGAAGGAATTTGGTTGGAAAATTAAAATGAGATATTTTAGAACTCCATTCATAACATCAAAATGGAGCAACAATTCAGACAGCTGTTGGAGGGGTTGTGGCTTGGTGGGAGATCACACCCATATATTTTGGGACTGCCCAAAGATATCAGAATACTGGCAAAATGTACAAAAAGAAATAAAAAAAAATGTCTTTGTATAGATCTACCTCTTGAACCATCATACTTTGTGCCAGGGATACTGCCAGCTGACCTTGAAGAGAATAACCAAACATGTTTGCTGAGAATCCTTCTTTTAATAGCGAATAAGGTAATCACAGCCTCCTGGCTGAAGCCACACCCTCCAACGGTTGCACAATGGAGGGAAAGAATCCAAGATGTTTATAACTTGGAGCATACAATGGCATTATTGCAACTGAAAGCTGATGTATTCCTAAATAAATGGTCTTCCATTGCCCAACATTTTCATTTGATATGACTATTATGCAGACTATATTAAGCATATTTTGTTTTTTTTTAAATATGACAGTGATGCTATCAATTTGGCTTTTTATTTATTATATTTTTAGAGACTGATTATACTACACCTTAATTTTTTTTTATTACAGAGTCATTTGTTTGAGTCTAGACTGTAATACAGTAAGACATATGAGACAAGAAAAGTTACAAAACAAAAAAAGTTACCATAAAATAACAAAAGCACATTACATAATTACTACATTTGAAAGTTAAAATAAATGAAAATTGAATATCAAAAAAAAAAAATAGAAAAATAATAAGCTCAAAATATTATAATATTTTGAATAATTAAAAAATAATGCACAATATTAATTAAATAAATAATAATAAATCTAAATAAATACTATAATTATATTTAAATAATATTAAAATATTTAAGAATTGTTAATGGTTCAATTTAAAGGTATCCTCAATTGGATTGAGGAGAATAAATACAGTGGTCACCAGTGGGTTCCTGAATTAGATGGACAAGGGGGTGATGTGAACTAAATAGAATAAGTGTATACTATTTTACCTAAACTTTTCTCACTATATTTTCATACTTTATCTTTCCCTTCTTTTTTCAAACTAACCAAAGAAATAAGGATTTCAGACACAGGTAAGTTATATTACAATACATGGTCACAGTTGTTGTTGATGTGAATAGAGGGCCGACAGGTGTCGCACATAAACTGGCTAGATGCTGTTATTTTTAAAGGACATTTATGTGTTATAAAATTTTAGATGGGATAGAACCCTTTGGGACACATGTTGTTGAAATATCTTCAAATGGACTTATAAGTCAAAAGGGTGAATATAGAAAACTAACCTAGTTTAGTTACCAATCCCAGAAGATGTCAAGGCATATTTTCTGAGAGATGCACATCACCTTTTTCTGACTGTCAAAAAGATTTACTCGAACCATGCAAGAGGACTTTGGATTATGGTGCAGTGGCCAACACTCTAGGCCTTTAGCTGAAAGAAGATTTTCACATTTGGATTTTACACAGGCCAGTGCTTGTGAGTGTGAATTGGTTTCCAAACAGTCCAAGACATTGATCGAATAGAGCGCACTCAGTGTGCAAGAAAAGCATTGAAATGGCTTTTGATAAAACGTGAAAAAATGTGTTTGATCCCAGAGGAGAATGTCACCGAGCTCCACACCATCATCTACAAAGTCCCGACTTGACTGGTCATTTAACCACTAATGGCATGTCTGGAGGGGCCACAGTACCTCATTCAGTGAGGTGCAGACTGATTGGGAGGCAGAATTAATGAATGCAAATAAGCGTAGCTTTCTGAAAAGCCATCAGTTGTTGACAGTCATTAAGATATGCATATCATCACCGCATCGCAGAGAACCTTTCCCCGCAAGGGAACGAGAATGATTGAAATGATCTGGCAGTCTCAAAGTCGTCATCACAGCCTCCACAAATATGTTCCAGTCACATCACATTTACTTCCCTTTCACACATTCTTTTTTCTTCTTCCCATCTGTCAGGAGCTCACACCCTTTTGATAGATGCGGAAAAACATGCTGCGATTCTTTCAATGTCTTTAATGATATTAATATTCTAATCAGTCTCTCATTTCATCTGCCATCTCAAATTGCAATGTCAGACCAATAATTTATTGTCGCACTGCCTCAGCTTGACAGCAGACTAATGTCTTAACTAATAATGCTACTGTTTATATCTTTCTCCCCAAGCAACAATCCCGCTCACCGCTACTACCTGACCACGGATCCGGTGACGGGCCGGCTGTATGTGTCCGACACCAACTCCAGGCGCATCTACAGCCCGCAGACACTCCTGGCCAGCTCAGAACTCCAGCAGAACGTGGAGGTGGTGGCGGGAACAGGAGACCACTGTCTGCCTTTTGACGAAGCTCAGTGTGGAGATGGAGGTCCAGCCACCGAAGCTCTCCTCACGGGACCCAAAGGTATTGTTAGAGGATCACTAAAACTGATCATCAAAAGGCTCATGCATTCATTTCACAAAAAGGAGTCAAATAAGAAGGGTTCTTCAAACTGCTAAAATGCTTGAGATGAATCTTCTGAGGCATACAACACATTTGATTGACATGAAAGATCATCCCAAAGCTCTGTGAGCTTTTAACAGTGTATTATGTACTGAGGTTTTTGATTGGCGCCTCAGCGAGGGAAATGGGAACTGACAGCCTCGGGATAGGTACTAAATTATTTGACTGAGCCAGACACAACAGATTGATGAAGCTGTTTTGAACGTTTTGTGACTTCACCGACATAAATTTAAAGGGTCACACTTGCCTGGAGAATATAGACAACCTATTTCATATAATCTCATCAGGCAGAAAAATAGATGTTTTCATTGTTTTGCAATAAAATGTCATTCACACATGAATGCACACATGGCATGATGGATACATTAGGTATCATATTTCCTGTGTAGACGGGGAACGTAATGCGTTGAATTGATGGGATGTGTGCAGAGATCTACATTCTGGATGTTATAACTATAAAAAAGTCAGAAGCATTAATGCATGCATGCCTTTTCCTCGGTTGGGATTGAGATTTTTGCCGTAACGTCAGTTCACTTCACTGTGTTTTTGCTAGGCACACACACTCTTCGTGCTATCACTCAGCTAAGCACAAATTTACCAAGCAGCAGTTACTATAGCAACCCACAATTTTATAATTTGGGCTTAAAAGTGGGATGCTTTCCCACTCCATGCTTTTGTCAAATACCTTGAGTTGACTTACAGACCGACTGAGACGGAGTGAGGGAGAGCGAGCAGAAATGCTGGAGGGAGGGAGGGAGAGATGTTCTAATACATCCTATTCCACTTTCTCCTTAAGAAATAATTCAGCAGTGGGAGGCAAGATGTGAATAATTGAGGGCGATGCTTTCTGCAGTGACCTGAATAATGGGAAGCCAAACACGACACATGTACCCGCTGCCTGGATCAGGCAAGCAAAGAGCACAGCTGTGTGACCTGCACATTTCGTTCCTTCCTCTCTTCTCTCCAGGGATTGCCGTTGACAAGAACGGACTGATCTACTTTGTGGATGGGACCGTCATCCGGAAGGTGGATCCAAACGGCATCATCTCCACCCTGCTGGGGTCCAATGACCTTGCCTCTGCTCGACCTCTGAGCTGTGACTCAGTTATGGACATCCATCAGGTGAAAAGTTAAAATTCTTAAATCAACACATTTACACTAAAGCCATTTATCAGACATGTAGCCATTGATTGGGTGGCTACATGTCTGTAGGAGGTAGCCATTGATTGATTGTTGTCGAATGCGCATGCGTCGCGTCTGAACGCGTTGTTGTCTTTGGAGCTCTATCGATTTGATTTATAATTCTTGATTTTACTCTTTAAACTTACTTACAACAAACATTTTCTACTTTTCCTCACTGAGAAGCACTACTGCTCAAACCTCATAGTTACAACGCGGACTGTTGAGCAGACGTGTCTCAAGCCTGTTAGTGATTCTACGCTGGATACTCTTATAGGTTACTCCCGGGGATCACGGCTGAACGCGTCTTCTCAACACTCACTTACAAACATTTTTCACCTATCGTGCGTCTACTCTACACCCGTACCACTTAAAAGACGGATTATATCTAAGACGCTTGTCAGAAATTAGTATTAATTGATAGCATCACTGGTAGTGTCGTTGCTAACTTACTGTCCATCTGTTAAAATGGCGAATATATCAGATGCAAGTAGTCTACCTTTTGGTGCAGGTGAGGACACATTTGAGCTGCACGCGGTACAGTCTGAGCTGGAAGCTGTTGAGAAACAGATCCACGACCTTTTAGTGAGACAGGCCGAGCTGAGAGACCGGCGTTTGGCTCTTGAAACATCACGCGCTGATGCTCACAAATCAGAGATTAATGTTACTAACCGGCTGACTCCGACCTCGTCTACTCCGTGCGTTACTCGGCATCGGTCCCGAGCGCCAAGGTCGCGATCAGCCATGGTCTCGTTCACTCCGGCTCCAACACGCCACCACGAAGCCTGGATATTTCCGCAGCGGAAGACGCGAGTCAGGTCTAGACCAAGACCCTCTCCGACCCTCCCGGTTTTCGAGTTATCCACACAAAACCGCTTCTCCGCTCTTCGCGAAACAGAACGCGATGCTTTGATCATCGGTGATTCCATTGTTCGGCACGTCCATGCTACATCAGGTAAAAATAAGGTGCACAGTCACTGCTTTCCTGGTGCTCGTGTTTCTGAAATCGCTGCTCGCGTTCCCGAGATTCTGAACGATAACGAGCGCGTCGGAACTTTGGTATTGCACGCGGGAGTGAACGACATCAGGCTGCGCCAGACGGAAGTTCTGAAGAAAGACTTCAGGAATCTGATCGATACGGTACGCAGCACATCGCCTGATATAACGATCATTGTGTCAGGACCGCTTCCCACGTACCGTCTAGGACATGACAAGTTTAGTAGATTATTCGCGCTAAATGAATGGTTAACGTCATGGTGCAATGAGCAGAAACTGCTCTTTGTAAATAATTGGAATCTGTTTTGGGAGCGTCCTAGGCTATACCGTGCTGATGGCTTACACCCAAACAGATTCGGATCGGATCTTCTGTCAGATAACATCTCCAAAATGTTAAATACCTTTTGACTAGTAACCAAAAGTCCAAATCATAGTCTCTGCTGCACCAAATTAACTGATATAAATAGTAGTGTAGAACATTGCATAGAAACTGTGTCTATTCCTCGTTTAGTGCGATCAAATAATAAATCTACTGCAGGATCTAGGAAAAATCTAATTGTTATTAAAACAGAAAATGTTGCTATTAGTAAACAAAAACAATTTCTAAAGCTAGGTCTTTTAAACATTAGATCACTCACACCTAAGGCAGTTATTGTAAATGAAATAGTCACAGATAATAGCATAGATGTACTTTGCCTTACTGAAACCTGGCTTAAACCAAATGATTATTTCGGTCTAAATGAGTCTACTCCATCAGGATAATCCTATAAGCACGAGCCCCGTCTGATTGGTCGTGGCGGCGGTATTGCAACTATCTATAGAGATATTCTCAATGTTACTCAGAAAACGGGTTATAAGTTTATTTCATTTGAAGTACTTGTACTAAATGTTACGCTCTTAGATGATAGAAAAACATCCCTATTATCTTTAGCCTTGGCTACCGTATATAGACCACCAGGGCCTTGCGCTGATTTCCTAAAAGAATTTGCAAATTTTCTCTCAGATCTATTGGTCAATGTCGATAAAATATTAATTGTTGGAGATTTTAACATACACGTAGATAATCAAAATGATACGTTAGGGGCTGCGTTTATAGACTTATTAAACTCCTTTGGGGTTAAGCAAAACGTTACCGGACCAACTCATCGTTTTAATCATACACTCGATTTAATTATATCACATGGAACCGATCCAACCGATATAGATATCATTCCGCAAAGTGATGATGTAACTGACCATTACATGGTAACTTGCATATTACGTACCCCGGTAATATATCATGCTGCGCCGCGTTATCGATTAGGCAGAACAATCCTTCCATCCACCATAGATAATTTTTCAAATTGCTTATCGGATCTGTCTCAGCTGCTGCCTGAACCTAAACAAACAGATGAACTAGACGAATTAACCAGCACTATGAGCACCGTTCTCTCTGGAAAATGGGATATTGTTGCACCTATGAGACTAAAAAAGGTCAGAGAGAAAATTAAAGCACCATGGTACAACAATACTACTCGTGTTCTAAAGAGAGAAACCCGTAATTTAGAGCGTAAATGGAAACAAACTAATTTAGAGGTTTTTAGAATCGCTTGGAAAGACAGTACGTCACGCTATAAAAAGGCCCTAAAAGCGGCCAGGGCTGAGCATCTCCGCAAACTAATAGAAAATAACCAAAACAATCCTAGGTTCTTATTTAACACCGTGGCTAGACTAACAAATAAACAAGCGTCACCTGAACAAAATATTCCGTTACAGTTTAGTAGTAATGATTTCATGAATTTTTTCACTGAGAAAATAGAAAACATCAGATCCACAATTGTAAACGTTCAATCTTCAATCGCGCCTTATAATTCAGCCTCGATTATCACCCCGCAAGAACAATTACAGTGCTTTACAACTATAGAACAAAAAGAGTTAAATAAATTTATCATTTCCTCTAAAACAACAACATGTTTATTAGATCCCATACCAACTAAACTATTGAAAGAAGTGTTACCTATAGTGGAAGAGCCTCTCCTCAATATTATTAACTCGTCTTTATCTTTAGGTCATGTTCCAAGAACATTTAAATTGGCAGTTATAAAACCACTCATTAAGAAACCACAATTAGACCCAAATAACCTAGCAAATTATAGACCCATTTCAAATCTTCCTTTTATGTCCAAAATATTAGAAAAAGTTGTGTCTGCCCAACTGGGCTCTTTCTTGCAAGAAAATGACACCTATGAAAAGTTTCAGTCTGGGTTCAGGCCGCATCATAGCACTGAAACTGCGCTCGTTAAAATCACAAATGATTTACTCTTAGCTTCTGACCAAGGCTGTATCTCAATACTAGTTTTACTTGATCTTAGTGCTGCGTTCGATACTATAGATCACACAATACTCTTAGATCGGCTACAAAACTATACCGGTGTTCAAGGACAAGCATTAAGCTGGTTCAGATCATACCTATCTGACCGCTACCATTTTGTCTATTTAAACGGAGAAAAATCGATCATAACTCCAGTAAACTATGGAGTGCCGCAAGGATCTGTGTTAGGCCCTCTATTATTCTCAATATATATGCTGCCACTTGGAAATATTATAAGGAAACATGGAATTAGTTTCCATTGTTATGCTGATGACACTCAACTATATATTTCATCACGGCCGGATGAAAACGCTAAATTATCCAAATTGACAGAGTGTGTTAAAGATATAAAAGATTGGATGACGCACAATTTTCTTTTATTAAATCCAGATAAGACAGAGGTAATACTTATCGGTTCAAAAAACCGCCCACAAAACCTCTCACAATACAACTTTAACATAGTAGGGTGTCCTGTTACTTTATCCTCTACAGTAAAAGACCTGGGTGTTATATTAGATTGTAACTTGTCTTTTGAAAATCATATTTCATATGTTACAAAAACAGCATTTTTTCACCTTAGAAATATTGCTAAATTACGTAACATGCTATCTGTCTCTGATGCAGAAAAGCTAGTTCATGCATTCATGACCTCGAGACTAGATTACTGTAATGCTTTATTAGCTGGTTGTCCTGCATCCTCAATAAACAAGCTACAGTTAGTCCAAAATGCCGCCGCTAGAGTTCTTACTAGATCAAGAAAGTTTGACCATATAACACCAATTTTATCATCACTACATTGGTTACCTATAAAGTTCCGTATTAATTACAAGGTATTGCTACTGACTTATAAAGCCCTAAACGGCTTAGCTCCAGTTTATTTAACGGATCTTCTATCGCCCTATAATCCATCGCGCTCTTTAAGATCACTAAATTCGAGGCTTCTGGTCATACCTAGGATATCCAGATCCACCAAAGGAGGGAGAGCATTTTCACATTTAGCACCAAAACTCTGGAATAGCCTTCCTGATACTGTTCGTTGCTCAGATTCGCTCTCCCAGTTTAAAACTAGATTAAAGACGCATCTCTTCAGCCAGGCATTCATATAATATTTTAATCTTACAGTTAAATCCGGTCTCTACTTCATAAACGCCAGAGGAGAACTGGCCCCCGACTGAGCCTGGGTTCTCCCAAGGTTTTTTTTTCTCCATTAGGTCACCTAATGGAGTTTTTCGGTTCCTTGCCACTGTTGCCTTTGGCTTGCTCAGTTGGGGATACTTAATTTGATTAATCGATTCAACAGTGCTATTGATCTGCATTACCAAACGTGGATGTTTTACACCAGAAACAAACACTGATGTACTATTTTATTTAATACTGTGAAGCTGCTTTGATACAATCTGTATTGTGAAAAGCGCTATATAAATAAAGTTGACTTGACTTGACTTGACATGTCAGTGACCTAAATGAGTTTTGGTCTTGGTTAATGTGGTTTGTTTATTTTTCATACAGTGTGATTTAGGAAACAATGAAGTGATCGGCTGTTGTGTTTTTTTTTTTTTTTGTATACAAATACGGATGCTGAAATCTACAATAAAAAAAGGCCAGTGGTCGATATAATACTCGAATACACATAATACTAGGGCAAAGATATACACAAAATTGGTTAAAATTAAATATTTGTTAATTTTTACTCAAAATTAAAAAGAAAACATTAACACTTTACAATAAGATAAATGTTCTTTACATTTATTATTCTATGTTTTTCATTAATATCATGAACAATGAATAACAATGAAAAAGTATTAAATTTATTATAGGTTAATATTAATTTAGAAATATAATATTGTGATATATTTATGTTTATTAACATTAAAAATGAATTCATTAAAAATTATTTAATTTATTGTTCTTGGTTGATATTCATTTCTAAATTATATTATTGTTCATGTTTGTTTAAAATTAAATTAAATAAAAATGTTATTATTCAAGATTAATATTAATTTATAAATACACTATTGTTTACTGTTCATTCATGTTAAAATGTAACATGGAATAATAAATTAAATCATTTTAATTATTTGAAGTTAATATTATTTCATAAATATACTAGTTCATATTTGTTCATAATACATTAATGTTTATAAAACTTGAAATGTTAATTAAAATATCATTATGTAGAAAATAAAATTAATCTAGATTCATAAATGCTGTAAAAAATTGTGTTCATTATTGTTTCTCATAATCTATTTCATTAATGTTAACATATGCATCCTTATTGAAAATGATCTATTGATAGTTCTGGGAAAATACCATATTTGTTAATAAGCCAAGCAAGTAGGATTAAATATCTATTTTTTACTAATATCTGTCTATCATAAAAAGGAAGGAATACATTTTGCCTAAGTGAAGTTATATAAATTATTATATCTCTAACATAATATCTAAATTATAATATCTTCTTGAACAAGGCATTTTTTTTTTCTCATTCATCTGCTTTTTAGGTGTCTTTAGAATGGCCGACAGATCTGACTGTTAGTCCGATGGATAACTCATTGTTTGTGCTGGATGGCAGTGTGGTTTTGCGGATCACTGAGGAGGGGCAGGTCAGCGTGGCAGCAGGCAGACCCCTCCACTGCCCCATGCCTTCTACAGACATCTTGGTGACAGAAACACAGCGAGCCACGCACACCCATCTGGAATCCCCAAGCGCCATTGCCGTCTCCTTCAATGGAGTGCTGCACATCGCGGAGACAGACGAGAGGAAGATGAGCCGCATACGCAGCGTGGCAGCAGATGGCGAGATCACTCACCTGGTGGGGGCGCCTTCAGACTGCGACTGCAAGACCGACGTCAACTGTGATTGTTACCTAACAGGAGACGGCTTCGCTAAAGATGCTCGGCTAAATGGGCCGTCTTCCCTCGTGGCAGCTCCGGATGGAACCCTGTTCGTGGCCGACCTGGGTAACATTCGAATTCGCGTGATTGGAAAAAACAAGCCTGCACTTAACAGCATGGGCCTGTACGAAGTGGCATCGTCTGCGAAGCAGGAAGTGTACATGTTTGACATTAATGGCACACACCAGCATACAGCCAACCTGATCACTGGAGACTTCAAATATAACTTCAGCTACAGCAATGAGGGAGATCTGACCTCAGTGGCCGACAGTCATGGGAACACGCTACGGATTCGCAGAGATGCCAGCCGCCTTCCTGTCCGCATCGTTGCACCTGACAACCAGGTTATTTGGCTAACTGTAGGCTCGAGTGGTGGGCTGAAGACCCTTGGCACACAGGGGCGTGAACAGGTGCTGCTAACTTACCATGGCAACAGTGGTCTCCTGGCAACCAAGAGCACTGCCAATGGATGGACAACATTCTATGAGTAAGAATGTTTGAGCATTTCTGCTTGTTGCTCGTGCTTGCCAGGACAAATATCTCTATAATTATTGCTCAACATCAGCCTGTAACTTACTTAACCAGTTGAAATAACTTCTATAATTAATCAGATTTTTGCCTGGTGAGTAATAAAATAGGAAAAATCAGAGACTTACATTTGAAATAGTACCTAAACAAGGGGTCGGCAACTCCAGTCCTGGAGGGCCACTGTCCTGCAGAGTTTAGCTCCAACCCAAATCAAACACACCTGAACAAGCTAATCAAGGTCTTCAGGATTACAAGAAGGCTACAGGCAGTTCGAGCTTCGAGCTAAACTCTGCAGGACAATGGCCATCCAGGACCGAAGTTGCCCATATCTGACCTAAACCATTTCTAGGGGCCACTATCCACCTTATTCCACAGCTATTTCCCATGAATCTGCAAGATTTCTGATTTAATAGCTGCTATAGGTAAACATATACAAGAATAACAAAGTGCAGTAAACCGTAAAACGAATTGCGCTACAATGTTTATGAAAATGAATTAAAATAATATGATAACAAATACCCTTTTGCAACATTAAACAGCATGACGGACTGATTTTGTACAAAGTAACTGAATAATTCAAATGCCTTATAAACGTTGTGCTTATTCATATGGGTTACATTAAATTCAGCACCTTAATATCACTCTCTCTTTCAGCTATGACACAGAGGGACGACTGACCAATGTAACCTTTCCTACTGGAGTGGTGACCAGTCTGGCCTATGACATGGATACTGTTTCTACAGTAGAAAGAGAAAGTTTTGAACGAGATGAAGCTGCAACCATAACGACAAACCAGTCAGCAATTCAGACCGTCCTCACATTACACCAAGGTAACCCTTGTGTAAACAGACAAATCAAATAGATGCACTTGCATTCTCATAGGATTTTTAAAATGTTCTAGCTTTTCTGCTAATTTATGTTGCCTTTTTGCAGATCAGCTGAAGAACAACTATGTGATTGGTTACGACCAATCCTCGTGGATTCTGTATGCCAATGGAATGAACACTCACTACCAGACCGAACCACATATTCTGGCTGGCGCATCCTCCCCTACGCTGGCACGGAGAAATATGACCTTACCTGATGACAGCGGGCAAAACTTGGTGGAGTGGCGTTTTCGTAAAGAGCAGACAAGGACGAAGGTCACAGTGTTTGGACGCAAGTTACGAGTATGTACTGAAGTCCAATTACCGACGGGAAAGAACAAGTCTAATTCTAGTTAAAAATAACCACAAGACCATTTCATTCTTAAATCTATTAGCCTTTCTTTAACACAAAGCACTTGACATCTGTCTTGACCTCATTCATAATTAGGGTTGGGTATCGAGAACCGGTTCCATTTTAGAACCGGTAACAAATTCCCAAAAACCGGGTATTCGATAAGACGCACGCATTTCGATTCCTCTTATCAATTCCTGACTATCCGTTATTTCAAATGTAGGCGCGCGGCAAGCACGTTCATAATAGAAGCGTCATGGGCCGTGGGCGCGACGAGCATACGGTGCGTGGCACTCGTTTTTGCAGGCGCGCGCGCCTATGCCTCATCGAGATGAAAATCTCAACTTTTCAGAATGGCGCAAGTGGTGCGCAGGTCAAGTGACAAAAACCAACCGACCTTTCTGTAACATCAAACGCTCGGCTGAACAGCTGATCATATCTGAACAGGGCGGGTTTTTATTTCTCATCTCCATAAATATATCTAGTAGCTAGTGAATGGTTGGGTTGCATAGCAACGACAGACGCCACGGGAGCGCAAGCGCTTGTGGAAAGAAGGAGAAAGCGGCACGGCCGTGCTTTTCCATATGTGAACGGTCCCTAATTCAGGAATCTATGTGGCTTAAAATCATTAGTCTAATAGTCTATTTTTTTTTAAAATAGTTTGAATAATTAATTCAAACACTATTAATTCAGTGTCTCATAAATACTTGTTAAGTGAATGAATGATTCGCCGTTTTTGACCGAATCTCTCAAGTCTAATTCAATAAATAATTAATCGAAAAAAAAAAAAAACAGTAAATTTTTTGCCACACTGCTGGAGTAATAATGTAGGCTAATCAACACCTTTATATGAAGAGACTCCTTTCACTTTAGCCATTTTATTGGTTATTGCTTAAAATTGGCAAGAATAAAAGGTAGAAATATTTTTTATTCAAGTATTTGCCCTTTTTTTTCTCCCTCCAAAAAATATTGGAATCGGAAACAAGAATCGATAAGAACCGGATTCGATAAGAAGAATCGGAATCGGAATCGCTAAAAATGAAACAATACCCAACCCTATTCATAATAGGCAAATGTGGCATGAAGATTGCACCCTGTTGATCTAAGAGTACAAAAATTACATTTTTACAGTCGTTAAATAAACCTGTTCTAAAAGTTATGTTGATTACATTGGAAGATGATTTAATAGTTTGAAAGTGAAACCGAGTCACTTAGTTTTATTAAGTTCAACTATTAATCATGAGACTCATGTTCACACAAAGAATCAAGTCAAAATTTCTGTTGGAAACCAAGGCAACTGACAGATAAAGATAAATCTGCCAATTTTCTAGTCAATTTTCTGCCATTTTACTGTTGCCATACCAATTTTGTGTCTCTTCTCCGCCTGCACTTCAAGGTAAATGGACGGAACATTTTGTCTGTTGATTATGACCGAGCGATGAGGATTGAAAAGATCTATGATGATCACCGTAAATTCCTTCTGAAGATTGGTTATGACACTACAGGTCAGCCCACTCTCTGGATGCCAAGTAGCAAGCTGCTTCCTGTCAACCTCACTCGCAATAGCAACGGGCAGTTGAGTGCCATACACTGGGGCTCTGTCTCAGAGAGGGTAGAGTATGATGGACAAGGCCGTCTGCTTTCTAGGACATTCCCTGATGGGAAGACCTGGAGCTACACTTATCTGGAGAAGGTAAAGGCCAGCGGAAATTGCTTTTAGTGATGTATGTAATATACAGTAGACATCAATAGTTTTTTTGTCAGTTGACTCTGTCACGTGTACACTGCATACCAATATATAAACACACATGTAGGGTGCATTTATTTGATTAAAAATACAATAAAAACAGTACAATTATCACATCAAAGAAGCATACAATAAGAACAAACTTTTGGAAACCGAAACATGATTCCACGTTATACACATTTCCAACCCTTATCCACATTTTCAAAGATGGAGCATCCATACTCTTCCAATGCTATGGATTCTCCTGGATTGAAGAAGTTCAAAGTCCAGAAGTGTGTACAGTAGTCTTCTAGTAGAGATGTTTGTATAAAGTCCATTGAATAAATTGTTATAAAGAACACAGTTTAACATTCAAAGGGACTTTAGAGTTAAACATATATTTAACAGACATTTTATAACCACCTTCCAGTTTTGGTTTTGGACAAGTTTGGGAGTTTTGGACATTACAAAAAGAAAGTGATATACCTTTCTTGTTTAAATATTTAGTACACACATCTGGAATATTAGCAGACATATGATGAACTTTGACAGTTATGCACGTTGATATATGTTCTCATTAACAACTTACATTGAAGATATTTAAACCTTGTGTTTATTGTGTTGGTGCTTTTAGACAAGTATCATTCAACTCTTTCTCGTGGATGTCTTCTTGTATATCCATTTTCCAAGCTTTTAATTTATCTATTGTTGATTCAGTTCTATATTAAACCATTATGTTATAACATAGAGCTCTTTTCAATTTTTTTTTATTTCAACATGGAATTATTTCTGTGTTAGCAAAGCTGAATTTTCAGCAGCCATTACTCCACTCTTTAGTGTCACATGATCCTTCAGAAATTCTGGCAGGCTAATTTGGTTCTCAGAAACATTTATTTTTAATATCAGTTTTCGAAACAGTTGTGCTGCTTTTTTGTGGAAATATATTTATAGGAAATATTATTTTTCAGAGAATTGGAGATATGTCCAAGATTCTTTTTTCCTTATAATAAAAATAGACCTTCAAGATATATTATATGACGAGCACAAGACATGCTTGAACCTTTTCGTCCCTTTAACTGTTTTTATTTTTTTATAATTTTTTTTGTGGAAGTTGATATTTAGCTAAATGTAAAGAAAAAAACATATGGGTATAAAGTGATATGAAGGCCAGTAAATCATTTTAATTTTGGATCCCAGTAAGATCCAACTAATGTAAAGATTAACCTAAGAATTAGTTGTTTTTAATTCATCTTGATTTATGCAAGGTATGTTTTCTTCTCGTTCTAGTCCACGGTCCTGATACTGGCGAGTCAGCGGCAGTACGTCTTTGAATTTGACCCACAGGGAGGCCTTTCTGCAGTCACTATGCCCAGTGTGGCACGCTACGCTATGGAGACCATACGCTCTGTGTCTTACTACCGCAACCTTTACCATATGCCTGAGAGTAATGCTTCTGTCGCCGTGGACTACAGTGAGGACGGGAGGCTCCTGAGAGTGGTGCAGCTGGGCACAGGGCGGAGAGTCCTTTACCGGTATCGCTGGCACAACAAACTCTCAGAAGTTCTGTACGACAGCACTCGTGTCAGCTTCACCTACGATGAGACGGCGGGTGTGCTGAAGACAGTCAATCTGCAGCGTGAGGGCTTTATATGCACCATTAGATACAGGCAGCTCGGCCCCCTGGTAGACCGCCAGATCTACCGCTTCAGCGAGGACGGGATGGTAAACGCTCGCTTCGACTACGCTTACGACAGTAGTCTGCGTGTGACGAGTGTTCAGGGGGTTATCAATGAGACCCCGCTGCCCATTGACCTCTATCAGTATGATGACATCTCAGGGAAGGTGGAGCAGTTCGGCAAGTTTGGTGTCATCTATTACGACATCAACCAGATCATCTCCACCTCTGTTATGACTTACACCAAACACTTTGATGGGCACGGTCGGGTCCGAGAAATTCAGTATGAACTCTTCCGTTCTCTGCTCTTCTGGATCACAGTCCAGTATGACGATATGAGCCGAGTCACCAAGCGGGAGATTAAGATTGGCCCGTCCTCCAATGCCACCAAGTATAGCTATGAATATGACGTGGACGGGCAGCTGCAGACCGTCTACCTCAATGAGAAAATGACATGGCGCTACAGCTATGACTTAAATGGGAACATACACCTACTGAGTCCAGCAAACAGCGCACGAATCATGCCTCTACGATATGACCTACGAGACCGTATAACTCGTCTTGGGGACCTGCAGTACGAGTTGGACGAAGATGGGTTTCTCTGCCAGAGAGGTCCTGAGATCTTCCAATACAACTCCAATGGCCACCTAGAACGTGTCTACAGTAAATCCACTGGGTGGTCTGTCCAGTATCGTTACGATGGTTTGGGAAGAAGAGTCTCCACAAAGTCCAGCATGGGACAGCATCTACAGTTCTTCTATGCTGATCTGAGCTACCCTAGCAGGATAACACATGTCTACAACCATTCAAGCTCACAGATTACCTCTTTATACTATGACCTGCAAGGGCACTTGTTTGCAATGGAGATCAGCAATGGAGCAGAGTTCTACATAGCCTGTGATAACATAGGATCACCGCTGGCTGTCTTTGGCAGTGATGGCATCCTCCTCAAGCAGGTTCATTATACGGCCTACGGCGAGGTCTACTCAGACTCCAATCCTGACATGCAGCTGGTGATCGGGTTTCATGGAGGCCTTTATGACCCTCTAACAAAACTGCTTCATTTCGGAGTGAGGGATTATGACATCATGTCGGGTCGCTGGACTTCACCTGACTTCATGCTGTGGGAGAAAATCAGCAAGAACCCGGGACCTTTCAATCTCTACATGTTCCGAAACAACAACCCAATAAGTAAAGTGCAGAAAGTTAGAGACTACTTAACAGGTATGGCATGGATTCACTGCATCTACTGTATCCACACCTTAAAATAACTTCTGCAAGTAATATATCTGCTATATATTGCGCATTCCCCTCCCCCGTTGTAAATTTTAACTAGATTTTAAATTTATTCATTGATATTTTTCTACAGATGTAAACAGCTGGCTGGTCACATTTGGGTTCCATCTCCACAACAGTATTCCTGGTTTTCCCATCCCCATTTCTGAGATGACACAAGCCTCATACGAACTGGCCAAAAGTCAAGTGTGGGATGACCTGACAGTAAGTTTGTTTTAGATGGATATCTTTACATAAATTTTAGTTAATATATTATATTATATTATATTATATTATATTATATTATATTATATTATATTATATTATATTATATTATATTATATTATATTATATTATATTTAGGGCTGTCAAAAGATTAATCGCGATTAATCGCATCCAAAATAAAAGTTTGTGTTTACATAATATATGTGTGTGTACTGTTATAATTATTTTGTATATATCAATACACACACATGCTTGTATATATTTAAGAAAAATGTGTAATTTATATAAAAAAAAATATATTTATATATAATATAAATTATATATAAATATATACAGTATATGTATGCAAATATTTCTTAAATATATACATGCATGTGTGTGTATTTATATATAAAAAATAATTATACACAGTACACACACATATATTATGTAAACACAAACTTTTATTTTGGATGCGATTAATCACGATTAATCTTTTGACAGCCCTAAATATATTATATTATATTATATTATATTATATTATATTATATTATATTTGAGTTTTTTTGTTCCATTATATATTAAAAGAATGGTGGAATTTGTTAAATTAATAATAATTTATGAATATTTTATAATAATAAAAACATTTTTGGAATGGAACTAGAGCTACACGTTTCTCTGAAATGTTTGTCATCTTCTTTTGTAGGCCAGCTTTGCAGTCCAACAGCATGTCATCCGACAAGCTGAAGCATTTTTAACATTTGGGGATCTGCCACAGGTTGAATTCAGCCATAGCCAAAGGGCTGATAAACCCTGGCTGTGGTTTGCCTCAAGCGATTCATTGATAGGTCGTGGGATCATGTTGGCCCTTTACAAGGGCATTGTGATAACTCGTGCACTAAGCCTGGCTAATGAGGATTGCGTCAAGGTTGCCAACATCCTCAACGGCGCCCTTTACTTGAAAGACTTGCACTTTATTGTGGATGGCAGAGACATGCACTTCTTTGTTAAAATGAATTCTCCTGAAGCAGACCTGGCAGCGCTGCGGCTGACTAGCGGACGGAAAGAACTTGAGAATGCAGTGAACGTAACCGTGTCACAGTCCACAGCTGTGTTAGGTGGCCGCACCCGACGGTTCGCAGATGTAGAGTTTCAGAGAGGGGCTCTCTCCCTGCACGTGCGCTACGGGGCATCTCTGGATGAGGAACGAGTGCGTGTTTTAGAGATGGCCCGACAGAGGGCCCTCGCCGTCACATGGGCACGTGAGCAGCAGCGGGTACGAAACGGAGAGGAAGGATCCCGACTATGGACCGAGGGAGAGAAGAGGCAGCTTCTCAGCAGCGGACGGGTGCAAGGCTACGATGGTTACTATGTGCTGTCAGTAGAACAGTATCCTGAGCTAGCCGACAGTGTGAACAACATGCAGTTCCTCAGACAAAATGAGATTGGCAAAAGGTAGTGAACAGACCATGATTAGCCACAACCACTACTTCTCATAGTCTAGTAAGAAGAGTACAACCTGGGGGGAGGGAAAGGAGCATTAAAACAACGCTGTGCGTTGTGAATCATTGTGTTTTCTCAAAACCTATTAAAGGCCTTAACAAGGTTACAGTTCTGGAGCACAATGAAATTATGAACTTAATAGCATCAAGAGACAGGCCAGATTCTGTTGATATCTTTATTTAACTATTTATTGATTATTCATTTTTACAGGCACTATTCAAATATATCCCTAAAGAGAAAAATGACATACCTTTTGAAAAATGAAGATGTTTACATATGCATATCACTGTACCACTGCAAAAATACCACATTTGATGTCAGGTGGTTTATTGTAGCCAGCTATACACTGTAATATTTTCTATATTTATTCAGATTTGTCCCTCTTTCCTGTGCATTTCATGAAAATCATTATAGGAAAAAAAAATGCTTTTGTTGGAAATCATGTAATTTGCAATGAAACCTTTCCTAAATATGATTTTAGGTGTTTTTTTTTATTTATTTTTTGATTTATGTCTGGTTCCACTTTGTTACAAAAACATGTTGTTTTATAAATTACATTTTACCGTTTGATTTGCAGTTATTTTACGTCATACATTAACTGAATAAACTGTACATGAAACAAATAAAATGGCAGCACAGCACAGAAAATATGTAAATGTCTGTATTTATGTAAATGAGTGTTTATCTGCATATTTTTTAAAATTAAAAGCAATTATTTGCTCATTTGGTTACAGGTCCCAAGGGAAATATTTATGAAAATGATTTGTACTTAAAAGAAAATAAATGATAAAATTACTTATTTTTGACCGGTTTTACTTCTTTAAACACAGATCAAATTAAAATCAGGTTTATTAAGAACATGATACACCTTGGCCTAGTTTCATGGACATATAAACCTAGGTCTAACCTTTGTAAAAGTTTCTGTCCACTAGCTCTAAATTGCTGTTTACTGCTGAGCTAATTGCACTGTGGTACTCTGAAGTTAGATGTGAGAGGTAATGTGAATTCATTTTAATTAAAGGAAAGACTGCGTGAGTCATAATTAAAACTCACTTTCATCTGCTTTAGAAATAGTGGCTAGATTAATGGTAATCCCTAAATATTAACTTAAATTTATAATTGCTTTCTGTGTAAAATCTGATGAGTGATCAAAGGCAGAGGAGTCGGGACCACAGAACATGAACATACAGTATTGCTGTGTCACTGAGACATGTACACCCTCTATCATGTGATTTCTTTAAAATTAGTTTATGACCACACTGGTGCATCATAAAACACATCTATATATGATGTGGTAATTGCTGTATTTGACCACTGCTAAATCTGAGATCATAAAAAAAGATGCTTTCTCATTGAGGTGTGTATGGTAAACATGAAACACACACTGCATCTAATAAGTGATGATCACTACATTGACATTACAGTGTCCTCTCGCAGATATCATTTTAAAATCAACGTATTCCTTGGTCAGCCGCACATGATCATGGTTTATTCAAGCTCTCAGATTAATAATGTTGATGATCAGGCAAATTGCAAGCGTCTGATGCGCAGACAGCAACAGACAGTTTATTCAGGCAGGAAAGATGTGCTATGCTGATTTAGGACCTATATGTGCATGCATGGTTCATAATCAACTAGTAATAAATATATGTATTTGAGGTTCAGAGGAATGTGTGGTAAGACAAAGTCTGAACATTTTACAAATTATATAGTTAGAGCACATTCAATAATATAAATTAAAAAAGCTACTTTTCAATGTCAGCTTAAAAAAAGCAAGCAAAATGATCTCTGACCTTTGAACCAGACTAGCTCTGCTTATCTAAAGAGAGATCTAGTGCTAAACTTCATTTCTTTCTACATGCTATAATAGATGGTGTTGGTTTACTTGCCATATCACACAGATATTAGTGTGCAGAGTTACAGCTTTGTAATTATCATTTTTCACATTTTTTAACTGGGTTTTGCTAAATAGAATGTCCACACTGAATATTCCAACAATAAGTGCACTACATTACATGCATGAAATACACTTATTTAACTGAAAAAAAGTGTGGAATTTCAGACACCATCATCTATGGCAATATATCTGTCTACGCATCTGACTTGTTGGGTCTTGTTTCAAACGGCGCAAATGAGCTAAGAGGACTTCCCTCAGGTTGTGTTCGGGTCATTTTGACCTGGAGAATATTTTGTCAACTTGTTTTATTTCAATTAAGGACTGGTTTTATATTTGTATTTGCATCTGATTAATTGTAGGCCTCATTTATCTGAGAGTAGGCATCTCATTATAATTTTCACAATATAACATAAAATATGAAGAAAAATTGCTCTGTTTATCACACTAGTGTGCTTTAATGTTTAATTATTGAAATGCTTTTATTTTGTACAAAATGGCACAGTCACTCTTGTGGAGTTCCCAGTCAAAAATGACCAGCCTACAAAAAATATAGCCTATAAATCACTTGTTATGCAACATTATCACCCAATATTGGATTCAATCTTTTTGTCGACTTGTTCTCTTTGAATTAGAACTGGTTTTATATTTCCATTTGCATCTGATTAATTGTAGGCCTCATTTATCTGAGAGTAGGTATCTAAATTTTTGAGTAAAAAAAAAGCATACTTTTTGAATAATTTTGGAAATATAAAATAAAATATGGAAGAAAAAAATCACTGTTGATCACACTAGGCTACTTTAATGTTTCACAAGGAATTTTATTTTGAAAAACTTTCATTTTGTACAAAATGGCACAAAGTTATACTGGTGTTCCCGGTCAAAAATGACTTCAAAATCAAAAATGATTACCGTAATCGTAGGCCTCATTTATCTGAGAGTAGGCATCTCATTTCGGTCAAAAATTGCCAGCCATTGAAAGTGAATGGGAGAGACTGAAAATAAGAGACAAATTTAGTTTTCAGGAGCGTGTTCATTATGTTTATGTTCACATATGCATGTGTGCTTGCAAACATCGAGCCCTTGGACCTATGCATGTGTGGATACATGCATACACATGCTACCCATACACACACGCACGCACGCGCACACACACACACACACACACACGCGCGCGCGTTAAAACACACAAACTATTTTGAGTATTACACACATTCATTTTCACAGAGAGAAACTTGTTCTTACCCTGAACTGCATCTAATATCCATTCATCCGTCTGACATCTCTCTCTCTCTCTCTCTCTCTCTCTCTCTCTCTCTCTCACACACACACACACACACACACACACACACACAGACAGACAGACACGTATGCGCGAACTGGATTTAGTCCGCAGTGACCCTGTTTCAAAAGAATCTTTCATGTTCTTTGTTTCATCACAGTTTTCAGACAAAATATTATGACATTTTGTTTTGGGACTAAAATGTACTATAGATGTTATACCACAGACACATATAAATGCTTCAAAGTGTCTTGCTTGTCATTCATTTTGTAGCAGCACAATGGTGAAGAAGCTCTCTGTGCATCCTGTTCTTCATCAGATCATTGATCGAGACACTAGTGAGGAGGAGGCGATGCAGGATGAATCTCAGAAGAAAAACTACCTTGCCCCATAGGTGGGGATGAAGACCAGGACAAAGTTCCATCTTTCGGCCAGAATGTAACCGTAACATCAGCTGGGCCCTCATCATCAGAAGACTGCAGCTCATCAGTTGTTTCAAGGTCTTTAGCATGTGGTGCCTTCTTCTTCTGATACATCTTCTAATGCTCCTTCACGGCAAGATCCTTCCTGCATCGCCTCCTCCTCACTAGTGTCTCGATCAATGAACTGATGAAGAACATCATGCACAGAGAGCTTCTTTGCCATTGTACTGATACAAAATAAATGCCAAGCAAGGAACTGTGAAGCATTTATGTGTGTCTGTGCTATAACATCTATATGTGTACATTTTTGTCTCAAAACAAAATATCATAATATTTTGTCTGAAATCTATAAAGAAACAAAGAACATGAAAGGAATATATTATTTTGCAGACTAAATCCAGTTTGTGTGTGTGTGTGTGTGAGAGAGAGAGAGAGAGAGAGAGAGAGAGAGAGAGAGAGAGAGAGAGAGAGAGAGAGAGAGAGAGAGAGAATGTCAGATGGATGAATAGATATTAGATGCAGTTCAGGGTAGGATCAAGTTTCTCTCTGTGAAAATGAATGTGTGTAATACTCATAGACAGTAAAAGAAATAGACACAGCGACCCCATTGGATTCAACAGAGACAAAGTGAAGTCAATTAGAAACTCTTACTTCCTGACGGCTGAGCGTACAGCGCAGACTCAAACTGAGCTTGACGACGTAGATGTGAAATGAGCAACCCGTCTGTCTTCTAGTAGCTGTGCCAAGAGAAATCTGAATCATTCCCTTCCGAAACTTGCAGAGACTGAGAGCGTGAGTAGGAGGTGTCCATGAGCTAGGAGCTGGAGAAACGTTTGCCAAGTATTCTGATTAATTATTTTGTCATTTTGTCTCCACGTCCCGCCGATTGCCCGCAAGCTTCTCCTCCTGTCCATACGGTAATCTCTCTACTGTGCGACAGAGAGTCGCCTGGTTATGACGCAATCGTTAGCCTATTTTTATAAAAACTGCTTCTACGGGGCCATAACGTAAGATACAAGGTAATGGAGCCTTTTATACATTTTCGTGTTTCTTTGGAAATAAATAATGGACAAATGGAGTCTTTAAACGCCTCAGATGTAAAGTTATTCGCTGTCAAAGTGACGCCAAAATGAATGGGAGTCAATGGAATGCTAACAGCAGGTGATGGTCGGCTAATCAATGGCGGCGCCCAGGGAAGCTTCAGTGTTTTCTGAAACATTGGTCCCCTGGTAATACTCAAAATAGTTTGTGTGTTCTAACGTGTGCGTGTGTGTTTGGGTAGCGTGTGTATGCATGTATCCACACATGTCTCTTATTTTCAGTCTCTCCCATTCACTTTCAATGGGCGGCAATTTTTGAGCGAAATGAGATGCCTATTCTCAGATAAATGAGGCTTACGATTAATCGTATGCAAACAGAAATATAAAACCAGTCCTAATTGAAAGAGAACAAGTTGACAAAAAGATTGAATCCAATATTGGGCGATGATATAGCATAACAAGTGATTTATAAGCTATTTTTTATAGGCCGGTCATTTTTGACTGGGAACAAAAAAAGTGTTATATTAAGGTTCTGAACACAACCTGAGGGTTAAAAAGTATCTAGATAAAATTATAAAATTATCTAAATTCAAACACTATTTCATGGCCAAGTATTCATTTATTTGGACAATAGCCAGTATGCTGGATAATGTACAGTCAGTTGATCATTACAGCAAAATAAACCCAGACATGAAGACATTGCTAGGAATAGTATACTACAGAATCATGCTTTATTTGCATGATTTAGCAGAAATAGTAAGAGTATACTAGTATGCAATTCCATATTTAGCAATTATCCCTTACATCTCGTACATTATATATATATATATATATATATTCTTTTTCTTTCACTTTTTATTTTAATGTAAGCATCTGAACTCCATTCATGACTGTGAACAACAACTACAAATATAAATACATTACAGCATGAACTTTATCAATTCTATTGCAAGAGGGTAAAGTAGAACATGAGATTACATAACACAGCTGTACTCTTTTTTTTTTTTAAGTGAATCGTTACGTAAAGCCCCTTTTGAGCTGGAGCTTTCTGCGGGTCCCACGACAGTCTGCAAAATATATTCTACTGGAAAGCTAAAGAGGCACATGACAAACCCCCATTCTCAAACAAATTAATTGAAGCTGGGATGAAGGCCCATTTAATGGAATGCATAAAGGCATACATGATAATAAGCATTGTTAAGAGACACAGCGGACTTCCTTTAGGAAATTGCCATCATATTTACTACGCAAGAGTGAGCGAGGCAAGGTCAGATGATGTCACCAACACCACTGTGTTGTTTTAGTGCAGTGCATGCTAATGATATGCAAATGCACTGAGGAAAAACCTTCCCTGGTTTCACCCGTATTAGCCATGGTCTCTGTTTTCTGGTTAAATCCAATATGCACCATGCTGTTCAGCCCCGACTCCTCATTAACACTCCTCAAACACAACATTTATGCACAATCAAGTCCCAGCAAACATACACTTCCTAAAGGGTTGGTTCATTTTACTCTGAGACATTTTAGTTTATTTGCACACAGTTTTACTAAATCCCTAAAATAACACTGGTTTATGAAGGTCACTCTCAACAGCCATTTTTGTTGTTTATGCCTCAAGTGGCAGATTTGATGGATTAGCCAACTCTTCTCAAAAGGTGTGAAGACAGTGACGCCCAATCCTTGTCACAGACCGCTCAATATCAGCAAACTCTGGAGCCCGAGCGAGCAGTGTGTTTACAAGGACACAAGACAAAGACAAGCCTGCTGTCTGTCTCTCTCACACACACACACACACACACACACACACACACACACACACACACACACACACACACCAGATCCCCTGACTGTCATTCCAAACCCTCTAACCTTTCACAATCTGTTCTGGCTAGCAGAGTTCACCTATCACCCACAGTTCAGCTAAAAAGCATGTATATTTACACACATAGGTAGATCATCAAAGACTCTATAAAGAATTTAAATATATATCAGACTCTCTCAAATATTAGCTTTTCCAAGATAACGCAGGCATACATGACCCCACTATGAAATAATTTATGAGAACAAATCAAATGTCACATGACTCGCATTTCATGTTGAATGGCATAAACTTCATTTTTGCATCCAGTACACACAGAATTCGATCTTCAAAAATCCAAAAGCATCACAGAAGCACGATGGAGAGTGTGAGCAGATGATTTTAACAGTGTTTATTTAACAGGACTGACATCAAACGTCAAACATGGTCATTTATGTAACAGAACCAAATGTAGTGTGGCAAGCACTACTACAGTATCTAAAACTTGATAAGAAAATATCATAGAATGTATTTCACATCAGAGTTGGGTCATTTGAATTTTAGCAATTCCCATTCTGATTCTGTCAATCAATTCTGATTCTTATTGATTCCGATTCTAATCAAATCCCAGTTTCCATTCCAGCAAAAAATTAAAAATTGTAATACTTATTCAGTGTCTTTTGGCAAAACATTTTGTTCTGGCTGAATTCCATGAACAAAAATCAGCAGCCCAAAGAACACTTACACAAGGACATTTTTAACTAAAATAACACGGCAAAAACAACTGGACCAACTTGTATACATTTCAAACATTTTTAAAGACCATTAAACAGTCAGTAATAAAATAAGAACAAATAAACAAATTAGCAATGGCACAAATAAACACAACTGTACAAGTACCAGAGGTGTAAAGTCCAGGTTCAGAAAGTAAAAGTCCTCCTCAGTATTTTGTTCCAATCAACTGGATTTGCTAATTAGCACAGTTCTTCAGCCAGGAGATAGAGCTGGCTGAGCTCATGGGTGGAATAAACATATGGCAGGACTTTTACTTTCTGACCCCTGGACTTTACACCACTGTCAAGTACAGAAACTGAAATCAAATGTAAATTAACTGCATAGTTTTCTTTTTATAGATAAAATATAGAATAATCCTTAATAAAGTTACAAATGTTATTCAGTCAAGATCAATGAGTGATTTTCTTTTTCTTTTGTTCTCTGGTTAACCTTTATGACAGACCATATTAGGCTGCTGTCACTTTTTTAATGGCTCGTTTCCACTGAGCGGTACGGTACGGAACGGTACGCATTTATTTCCTAATTTCAAGTACGCAAAGTTTGTACTTGCCATGTGCGACTCCTACATGCAAATGGTACAGCGCGTTCTTAAAAGCGTCACTCAGCTCGCTCTGCTACTCCGGTTATCTCTGTTACTCTGTATGTACATTTTAAGCAATAATAAAACGAAATATGTTATAAAACACCACTCTGCCTCTTTTCGTTTTCATTTAACCCTCTGGGGTCTGAGGGGTTTTTGGGGTCCTTGAGATGTTCTGACATGCCCTGACATTTGTGCTTTTTTCAGTTGCTTATAAACATATTAAATAAATTAAACATTATAGGGACACAAATGTGTTTCATGCGCAACGCATATTGATTATTCACTGCACGTTATTCGTTATTCTATTTATAACAAAACGAAATTTAAAACACAACCCTAACGTTACCTCTTTTCGTTTAAATAAAAAAAATAAAAATTAAACATATTTCAGGCAATATATGCATTTGTACAAATGTTGCAATAAACATCAGTGATAATCTTGTAATAAAAAAATGACAAGAAACTATATTTCTTTTTGTAAAATTTCAGTTTTATCAATAATAGCCAATATAAAAGTTTAAGTAAAAGGTACAAGGAGCTATACAATAAGACATAAAGCAAACAATTCAGTCAATAGTGACGCTTTTAAGAACGCGCTGTACCATTTGCATGTAGGAGTCGCACATAGTACAAACTTTGCGTAGCCTACTTGATATTGAGAAAAGCCTAATGTCGGCGCTTGTCTTCTTGTGACAAACATGTCGAGGAACAAGAACGATCTGCTGTATGTCATCCATTGTAGTTTACTATGTTCTTCTTCGCGCGAAAATGACGTTGATCGAAACACCACGCCTATCAAGTAAGGGTACAGTACTGTTGGCAGTGGAAACGCTAGCCATATCATGGTTAACAGACCCGAACCGTACCGTACTGTACTGTCCCGTACCGTACCGTACTGCTCAGTGGAAACGAGCCATTAAAAAAGACCTTTTGCGCGGATCCAATATACTGTTACACGTGCATTTTCTTTCTCAACTGTTTACGTTCACTTATGACAAAACCGACTGTTTTTACAAGAATATTTTAACATATTTTGTTTGCATTTGTTCGTTCAAGAGTGAGAAGACGAGCTACTATATGACAGGCGGCTCTCTACGTACGCTTTGCATATGTGCGAACAGAAAACAGCGCGCGAGTGCCGAATTAAGTTCTCTTTTGCGTCTTCTTGCAATTGAAATAGTTTGAAATCACATTAAAATGCACACACAGGAATCGATAAGCAGAATCACATTTTTAATTTTATTGCAAGTATCCGATTCCTGACCTTTACTAGGCTATATCTGATTCCAGAAATGAAATTGATTTTTGATTCACCGTCCTGTTGATATATTGTTAAAAATATGTATTTTTAATTGAAATAAAGCTGAAATAAAATAAAGTATAAATATTAGATAAAAAAAAAAAATTGGAACTGTTGTCTTGGTAACTAACTGAAATTAAGACATTAATTACTAAAACTGAAACTAAAATATTAAAATATATATATTATCTATTAAAATGACAAATGAACATAATAAATGACAAAACAATATTGTAAAACTATGTAAAAGGGCTGTTCAGGGGCAAAACAATAGAACAAGGTGTAATTCAGTCTTTCTTAATGGCAGTAAAAATAGGAATGATCTTGAAGTTCTTCTGCCGAAGTCAATCTGAACCCTTTGACATGATCCCACATTCGTTCAAGTTATGTATAAATGCCCTGCTCATAATGTTATCAAGTCAAAGTTCTGTTTCATTTCACCTGTTTCAGTTCGATTTCACCTAAGATAAGAACAAGACAAAGTACAACATGTCCGCCGGGGTGAACATGGCCAGAAGGGAGGTGGGATGGATCTAGAGATGATTGGTCAGTCAGCTTGTGGGGAAAAGTTATAAAATGCGTGACCATCCTTGAGAACTGACAGTTAAAAGCTGAGTAAAAGAAAGCAGTCCAGCTTGACATATCATAATTTCAGCCATGAGTGGATGTCCATATTTTCAGAAGAAATTCGTGTATGTATTTTCAGCTTTCAGCATTTTTAGATATTTGAGATTATACAGTTAATCCCAAAGACACATACCATCACTGCCATATCTGAAATCAGTTCGAACACAGACCTACGCTGAATGTTGTACACTAATGTTTCTGTGTTTTATGTTAATGTGTTTGATGGAAATATAGGTCAGCTAGTAAGCAGCATCTGAAAGAAGATGAGAATGATGATTCTCAATCTGGAATTAACAAGGCCAGCAAAGGAGGTCTTATCTATGGTGACTATCTGCAGGTAAACGGCATATTAACTCATGCATATTAATGACATTTTCATATATTTTAATAAGCATAAAGCATAGTTTCTCCTAAAATAGTTCATGATTAATTGGTGAGCAGTCCTCGAATCTAAAGTGTATTATAATGGGCTGTGCGATCAGAACACCATGGGATTCTTTCTAGGTTTCCAAATTAATAAATGCTGGAAATTGCATGCATCTCAGATTTTAATGGCAAACAGTGATGTAGTTTGTTTGTTATGTTCTATTTTAAATAGACACACCGAATTTGGTTATATACAGACTTTTTTTTGGCTTGCTTTTCATGAAACAAAATGTTCTCTCATCCCCAGCTGGATAAAATAGTGACATCTCAGATGCTTCAAAGTGAGCTGAAGGGAAACAAGATCCATGACGAACATCTGTTCATCGTCACACATCAAGGTGAGCCACACAAAAGCTAAACAGCCTTTGGGCAAATCAGTCTTAGCCTCTCTCCAATGAACGCTCCCAAAACACGACGAAAAAAAAAAAGAAGCTAATTTCCTGTTTATAATGCTGAATGTTGACAAGTTTCACTGCAACCAAAAACAGCCAAGACTAAATCAAAAGCTCAAAGCTGAATGAAACCCACATCATGTGAACAATCGTTGACAATCCAGAATCCACCACACCAGTGGATCCAGTGAATCCAGAGTTATACGACTACACATAATCCATAAATGCATGCTTTTTTCATACAGTGTGTCATAAAGGTTCATTAGAGAAGCCCAGAGACTAATGTCCTTGAAGTGTAATGACTTTTCATATGTAACCTGAAGAAATGATTAACTTGTTCCTTCTGTTGCAGCATATGAACTGTGGTTTAAACAAATTCTGTGGGAGCTGGACTCAGTGAGAGAAATCTTCACCAGTGGACATGTGAGTAGCCCAAATACAAAAAAGATTTGTGTTAGTGGGTCATGAACAGCTACAGTTATCAGATTTAGCTCAATTTTCCTTATTACATGGCTTGGTTGAATTCTAATGTAGAATGCGGTCTGTTATTTCTTGTTATACCATGGTCTGGGTGAATACTCGATTCTGATTGGCTGCAGGGTATCCGTTAAAAAGTGATAATGTACACCTAAATAAACCGTCAGGCGTAACCAAGGAAACCAAGTTATTGTTTGTAACTTGTAACTTTAGATTTCGATTGATTGTAAAACGAATTAAAATATAAACTAATGTTTTAAAAATGTGTTATTTGGCAGGTGATGGTATGTAAGGGATAATGTATAGTGAGCCGGTTGTTATAGTGAATAACAACCCCGACAGGCTGAACGGGATCCCGACGCAAAGCGGAGGGATCTTGAATCAGCCTGAAGGGGTTGTTATTCACTATAACAACCGGCTCACTATACATTATCCCGCTTATTACATGGCTACCTACAAAATAAATAAATAATTTGCCACGAATTATTGATTTAAAAAGGGGTTATTGATTTAAAAACGATTGTATTGCTTCCGCTAAAGAAAATAGTCCGTTCCGCGTCCATAGCAACGCGCTGTTTTTCATGGCAACGGTCTGTTATACTTCGCAGCGGTCTGTTGTAAAGAAATAACAGACCGCATTCTATATTGGAATTCAGCCAAGCCATGTAATAAAAGCGGGTTAATGCCCTTCGAGGTGTCCATTGTCAGGTATTAATGGACTTCGGCGGAGGTTGGACGGTTCACACCTCGCCGTCGTCCATTAATACCTTATAATGGACACCTCGTCGGAAGTCCGGAACTCCGCGCGGCGAAGGACGGTTGCCTCCACCGAAGTCCATTAAGTAAGGGATAATGTATAGTGAGCCGGTTGTTATAGTGAATAACAACCCCGACAGGCTGAACGGGATCCCGACGCGAAGCGGAGGGATCTTGAATCAGCCTGAAGGGGTTGTTATTCACTATAACAACCGGCTCACTATACATTATCCCGCTTATTACATGGCTACCTACAAAATAAATAAATAATTTGCCGCGAATTATTGATTTAAAAAGGGGTTATTGATTTAAAAACGATTGTATTGCTTCCGCTAAAGAAAATAGTCCGTTCCGCGTCCATAGCAACGCGCTGTTTTTCATGGCAACGGTCTGTTATACTTCGCAGCGGTCTGTTATCAAGAAATAACAGACCGCATTCTACATTGGAATTCAGCCAAGCCATGTAATAATACCTGATAACGGACACCTCGTCGGGCATTAACCCTTACATAACAGACCTCTGCTAACTATAACACACCGTTGCCATGAAAAACAGAACGTTGCTATGGACGCAGGATTCTAACCGTAGAGACGGAACGGACTATTTTCTTTAGCGGAAGCAATACGATCGTTTTTAAATCAATAAACTCCTTTTTAAATCAATATTTTGTGTCAAATTATTGATTTATTTGGTAGGTAGCCATGTAATAAGCGGGATAATGTAGAGTGAGGCGTTTGTTATAGCGAATACAACCCCCTCAGGCTGATTCATGATCCCTCCGCTTCGCGTCGGGGTCCAACCGCCTCACTCTACATTATCCCTTACATAAGTCACCTAAAAAAGTGTGTTATTGAGCATTTTTAATGAGAATATTAAATCTAATGAAGGTTCAGGCTGACAGGGAACAAAGAAGAGATTAGCAAGAGATGATGAATGATTTTCATAAACATCTGGAAAAAACACACTAACTCAGCTCAATAGCTCAGACAAAATCAGGGCAAATATTTTAATATTATTATCTGATATTTTGTGCTATACTGCATACAAAAACATTCAAAGGTTTGGGGTCGGTAAGATTTTTTAAATGTTTTTGAAAGGGTCTCTTCTGCTCACCAAGGCTGCATTTATTTGATAATAATAAAAAAAAAAATACAGTAAAATTCTATTTGAATATATTTTAAAGTGTTACTTACTCATATGACGACAAAGCATCATTGCTCCAGTCTTCAGTGTCACACGATCCTTCAGAAATCCTTCTAATAGGCTGATTTAGTGCTCAAGAATAATTTCTTATAATCAATATTGAAAACAGTGCATTGTGGAAACTGTATTTTTTAAGATAAGCATTAATTTATTTGGAATAGAAATCTCTAAAACATTCTAAATGCCTTTTCTGTTGCTTTTGATCAATTTAATGTGTCCTTGCTGAATAAAAGTATTAATGGTAAACCGGTCGAACAAAAGTTTTTATATATATATATATCCCAAGCTATTTTGATGGTTCTATGCAGGGTTTTATAAGGATTTTTGGGATACTTGTCAAAGTGACGCATTTGCATGCTTCTAATGGAAAATTCAGTTAATTTATTGTTTGTAGGCTTTTGGACAATGATAAACAGCCCGAGCCTTCAGTTTTATGATATATGTAGTTCAGTTGAGAGAAACAATGCGCACTGCAGCATGAGGCTGCCACCTTCAGTCTAGTTTAAGATACTTCTCTAGTTAAATGTCCTGTTTCTGGGACTTTATGAAGACTGATGAAAGTGAATCTAACTGTAACGCTATTTCCTCAGGTACGTGACGA
This sequence comes from Scardinius erythrophthalmus, assembly GCF_964197995.2. Lineage (NCBI taxonomy): Eukaryota > Metazoa > Chordata > Actinopteri > Cypriniformes > Leuciscidae > Scardinius > Scardinius erythrophthalmus. The sequence continues at coordinate 17,436,668 of NC_138233.1, read as the reverse complement.
GCGAAACATGCTCAAAGTCAACACTCGTATCCAAAGAGTTGTGATGATATTCAGACTGTTGCTCGACCAGTTCTCTGTTCTGGAAACCATGACTGCCTTAGACTTCTATGACTTCAGGTAAGGTTTATATAGTTCTCATTATTATGACAATGAAAAGCAATTCCTGAAAACAAGTTTTACATTTCCTAGATAACAGCTTTGGTTGAACAAAATTGGTGTAGGAAATGTACCAACACTCAAGAGACTGGATATAGCTAACTCAGTAAATAAGCATTAGATGGCACTAATTTGTTAGATCAAAGTCAATGGCAGTTTAGCATAATTGTATTTAGCTGGATTGATCTGCGTGTTTTTGTGCACAGGGAATATCTCGCGCCGGCTTCGGGCTTCCAGAGTCTGCAGTTTCGACTGCTGGAAAACAAGATTGGGGTCCCACAAAACCAGAGGGTCCCCTACAACAGAAGGCATTATCGGGATAATTTCCGTGACCAGGAAAATGAGCTGCTCCTCCACTCAGAGCAGGAGCCCACGCTGCTTCTGTTAGTGGAGGTAAACCTGAGGGAAATCACATTATAAGAGAAGTCACGAATACTGTTTTAATCAATGTAATCGGGGAAATTCAACACAAGAGCTGTAACTTACTGGACTTCTTTGCCGGTTATTGGTATTCAGAGAGGAATAGGTTACATGGACAATTTATTTATCAAGTCAGGATTAATCTGGCGGACAGCTACCTGGCGTTTAACATTTCTCATAAGCAATCAATACTTTTCAGCAATGGCTGGAGAGAACGCCAGGTTTGGAGGAAGATGGCTTCAATTTTTGGGGGAAACTGGAAGGCAATATTTTCGAGGGGCTCAGGAGAGAGAAAGAAAATATAGAGGTTTGTGGAGGATCCCTGGATAATTCTGTGCAGTTCTCAAAACTAAGTTTTAAGTGACAACTCATGTTTCTTCTTAACAGCAAAAAGCAGCCTCGGAGATGAAAGAGGAGATGATGGCCGAGCTCATTAAGCAGAGAGACATTTTCTTATCGCTCTTTGATGAGAGAAGACATGTTCACTTACTAAGCACCGGTCAGCGAACCTCTCGTGTGTACAACGTCAATGTCAAGTGCCACATCCACTAGCTAATACAGTGGGACATGTTGTTCTGTCTGTGCAGGTCAGAGGAGGCTGTCCTATAAAGCACTGCAGGGAGCCCTGATGATATACTTCTACAGGTACGTCTAAGATGACCTGCTCGATTCAACTTAAAAGTAAATGTTATGCCGTATACACAATCATTCAAGACTTTTTAAATGTTTTTAAAGAAGTCATGCTCACCAAGACTGCATTTATTTGATCAAAAATACAGTAAAAACAGTATTAAAATTTAATATAACAATTGCATATGTTTGAAAATGTCATTTCTTCCTGAGCTGAATTGTCAGCATCATTACTTCAGCCATCAGTGTCACATGATCCTTCAGAAATC
>NC_138233.1:16804542-16834993 GCF_964197995.2 Scardinius erythrophthalmus | reverse complement strand
GTTTTGGTAGCAGATTGAGGGAGGACACTGACGGGCTAGTTATTACATAATGTATTGGCTACATCTCAATTGATTTTATTCATAAAGTCTCTTATTCTCACTAAGTCTGCATTTCAAAAATATAGTAAAACAACTTGTGCTGCTTTTTGTAGAATTGTCATCCCAAAAGCTTCAGAGGAGGAGGGGGGAAGGGGACAGTCATTTAGAGAATAATCATGTAAAGATCATATTCAAAATGATAATGGTTATTTGGAATTGTTATGACTGCAGATAGCATGCAAGACTGTTGGACTGCTAATGACTCCCACGTAACTAATGGAACTTAGGAAGATGATACACATGTTTAGATCAGTGTTCTTGCAGACAAGAAGAAAGCATGTGTTCTTTTTGTTTTGGTAGCAGATTGAGGGACACTGACGGGCTAGTTATTACATAATGTATTGGCTACATCTCAATTGATTTTATTCATAAAGTCTCTTATTCTCACTAAGTCTGCATTTCAAAAATATAGTAAAACCAATAACATTGTGAAATATCGTTACAATTTAAAATAACGGTTTTATATTTTTATATTGCCAGGAGATATCAGACTCAAGAGAGAGATGGATGAATAACAACGCAAAGCTTTTATTGAATAGGTGAGTATAGACCACAAACGAAGTGCAGTGCAAGTATAATGCTTCAGTTCTTAGGATTGCAGGTTACGATTGAAGTCTGTAAGTAAATCCACACACACACATTTTTTTGGTTGCCATTAGAGTGACTAGATAACAAACAATGTCTTTGTCTTACGGGGATAGCGGGAACACTGGAGGGAGGCGGGAGCCGGAGAACAGACGAGATAACAAGGATACAGGAATTTGGAGACATCGCAGGAGGTCAATGGAAGTCAATGGCTACCATCAACTGTTTGGTTACTGACATTCTTCAAAATAACTTATTTTGTGAAAGAAATTCATACAGGTTTGGAACAACTTGAGGGTGAGTAAATGATGACAGAATTTTCATTTTTGGGTGAACTATCGCTTTAAAAAGTGTGACAGCTAGCCCTGGTATATCGCCAACTCTGCTAATTCACTGTTAGGCTGATTGATAACTGAGTGCGGTTTTCGATTAAAGAATACCAAAATAACCTTTTGACTTTCCAAAACAATCTCTTGCTGACATGTGGTGAACAGCCCACAGTCACAGTCATGATCCAGCCATGATCGGTTGGACTGATTTCATGTCAGGTGGAGCTTGTTCTGATGAGTGGTTGTGACACTTGGACAGATTTTTAGGGGAAGGAGACACACAAACCCTCTGCTCTCACTGGGAGAAGTGGATGTAGACACAACTGCACTGAAGCTCAGGAAGAACATCATAAACCCTGCTCCACACACACACACAAAGAGAGAGAGAGAGAAAGACTCAGACATGAGCTTGAAGCGCTTGAAGTGGCTGGCTGGCAAACACTAAGATATGCAAAGTGAATGTTAATTATGGAGCGCCATAGGGGCAAAACGTTCATTATTTCAAAATTAATTACAGCTATTTTTTTTATTTTTTTGACCCAGATGGACACCTTACTTGAGGTTATAGACTGTCTTTAATATAATTGCTTTGGAGTGTTGGGGAACGTGTAAAAACAAAATAAATGGAAGTGACCCATCCCTCATTTCAGAGAGAAAGTGCTGAGAAAGAAAGAGGAGTGAGACTAAGTGAGACAGAAGCAATCTTGTAAAATTCATTTCATATGAAATAAAAGACTTTCACACAGAGTTGTACCATACCATAATTTACTGCAAATTGAAAATTTTGTCATATCATATCAAACTTTTGACTGGAGACTGAGAAGTTTTAAAGGACCTTATTGTTGGGTTATCAGTATTCTAGTGTTGTCAAAAGTACCAGTACTTTGGTACCAAGTCAATACTGAAATGTAATATATATATAGCTCAGAATCTACTTCTATTTCTTTTACCATAACCAGACAAATTTAAACACAATTAATTGTGATTTAACAGATTAATTGTGTAGTGTAGATTTCATTCTCACTATCTGTCATGGTCACCAGCAAGTCACCACCTCCTCACTACATTTCCCATCATCCTCCCTGGCCCTCACCTGCACTTCCCAATCACAGAGACTACTAATCACCTGCACCCCTGTTGTTTATCAACCATGGACTACTTAAGCACACACCTCAGTCAAACACATTGTCTGTTCTCCCAAGTGGATACAACACTTACACTTGAAACGCTACTTCTCTCTGTGTGCACGCTGAGTCTGTGTTGTTACATTATCTGTGTCGATCTTATTCACAATTTGATTTTTGTTTTATGTGTGCTGCTAACTATTCACTGCAAAGTTCCATGAGTGACAACCATATTTAAATGCGGGACTGAATCCAAAAGTGCAATGATTGACATAAATAACCTTGGCAATGGATGGTACAAAAATAATAGACTTGTCACTTCTGTCTTCTGTTCTTTTCACGCCTCATCCAGTGTAGACAATTTCACAAATTTTAATGGGGTCTCTTTGACTTTGCATTGTGGATTTTGCAGTGCATCACTTGTGCACGGTGTAGACACAGCTATGGGTTTTATGCAACCGGCCATTGGACTGATATATAATAGTGGCAAATATATCAGTTATCGGCATTAAAAAAAAAAAAAAATAATAATAATCATTTAGCAGAATTGGCTGATATTTCCACATTGGTGCAGTAATAGCAAACTTCAAAACATTTCTATTTATGTTCAGAACACAGTCAGTCATATAGATTTTGAGTGAGCATATTTCTTTAAGTGGTTCGGTTCAGTAATTTATGTATAAATAATGGATTTACTCTAAACCGAAAGTACATAAGGGAAATTTTGACCAGGAGTTTGTGGCCCCTTGGCAAGACAACTGTCCCTCCCATCTGAGGCCTCCCATGAATCACCAGCTGACCTTTATATGGATATGTACAAATGTGGGTTGGTGGTTTTGATCTCAGACACTGACTGATCACTGTGCTGCTTGCGTATAATGCGGTGGCCTTTTAGCAACTGTGATTTTTGGGAAATGAGATGGGGGCAGAATGCCTGTTTTCAGATTTTTTTCATTTCATTATTTTTAAAAAGTAATTAGCAATCAACTGGATGCCAAAGCAGGTGTCTCTCCAACATGAAATCTTTCCAACATTTATCATTTCGGTATTGTTACAAATAACTAATGTAAAAAAAAAAAAATAATCTTTTAAATATTAAAATTCTGGGATTTTTTTTTTATTATTTATTTATTTTAAACTCACTATTTACTGCAGACTCTCTGCTTGCTGTCCTTGTTGACAGAGAACCAGATATGGTGCTCTGTCTCTGCAATGAGCCAAGGAGCCAGATGTCAGCAAGAAAGAGTGTTTGGAGGGTTTTTTTTCTGTCACTTGGCTGACAGAGGAGTCTCTGGATCTGCCAAATGAACAGACTGAGACTGGTCACGCTGAAGACAGGTAGTCTGATTAGTTTGGACACACGGTCAGTGCAGGGAGAGAGGAAAGGGCTTTGGGGAGACATAAAGAGAGCCTTTAGCAGATGGAGGTAATACTTTTGAACAGACCATTCTCAAACGATAGCTTTCCTCTCTAAGTCAGTCCCCTTTGAGCCAGAGCTTTGAAGGCTGAGAAGTGGATATATTACTTTCTAGAACAGAATCCCCGACAACTTGGTGTCAGTGCAAAAATCCTTTTTCCTTAACAGTATTTTTATTTATTTTTTCTTGTAAAAATATCAAAACATCTTTGAAACTGAATAAATGTACTTAAAGTTATCAGACACTGCATTTTGAAGTTTATTTATTTATATGCAAATGTTTATTTGCAAATGAGCTTATGACCTTTTTAAAACATTTTCTAATTCAAAATAAACTATCATTCAAAAGTTTGAGGTAAGATTTTTAAAATGTTTTTGAAAAGTCTCTAATGCTCATCAAGGCTGTATTTATTTGACAAAAATATCTGTAATATTGTGAAATATTATTACAATTTAAAATAACCATTTTCTCTGTTAATATATTTTAAAATGTAATTTATTTGTGTGATGGCAAAGCCAATAATCCAATCTTAAGTGTCACATGATCCTTTCAGAAAAAAAAAAGACATTTCTTCTTATTTTTTATCAATGTTGAAAAAAGTTGTGTTGCTTAATATTTTTGTGGAAACCATGATTTGTAGCAATGTAAAAAATAAAAGTCACTTTTGATTAATTTAATGCATCCTTTCTGTATTAAAGTCTTTTATGTCATAAAATTTTACTGACCCCAAACGTAAATGTATAAACTGCAAAATATGTTGACACAATATTGATTATCGGTTATTATAGATTGCTTCTTTTTTTTTTTTATCGGCATTTGTAGATATAGATTATGTATTGTCCAATATTGCATGTGCATGCTCATTTCTCAATTGCTCAATTTCAAAATTAATATCTTGCTTTTAAACTTTATACGTCTTGATGCATAAATTAATTTTTAGCATTTAAATAGCATTTAAAATTATTCAGTTATTTATACAATATGGTTTTTAATTGAAATATCAGCCATTCATCAGTTATAACAAATCACTGAAAAAAAAAAAAAAAAAAATCTTAATATAATGCACAATTTTACTACTCAAATAAATGTGATTGTTTTAAGGATTTTTAGATATACAGATTTACTGGAAAAGTAGATATTGCAGTTTTGAAGCTCAAACCTGTAGGGTTGCAGTGAGATTGAGGTCTTGCTAACAGGTAACTAGAATTGTGAGCTGTGTCCCTTGCTAGAGCTCTGTGGTCCACACCTTCTGAAGTTCAGTGCACAATGAAACATAACCAAGTTGTGTGAATTTGAAATTAAGTCTTGCATAGTTCACAGTCTTTAAGGGCCAAGCTCTTCAGTGGTGCTGGAGAACACATCCAGCTGAGACAGCTGTGATCAGGCAAAGGGAGTGAGACACACACTGTGCACACCGGTGATCAAAGTGGTGCAGGACAGGCAGCTGCTGCAGGAGATTCACTTCTGGAGAAGATTAAACAGCTCTGGATGGATGAAGGTTTGCCAAAGTAAGTGCAATCTGAGTGGAGCCTTCTATGTCCATGAACAGAGATGGGCAGAGGGAGAGGAAAAGATGACACACAGCAGCTGGTTGATGTCAAACTGCTCTGGCCACGCTAAGCGTTTGATGAAGAGCCAAGACTGGACACCAGACTGCTCTTTGACTCCCTCCAATCTTCCTCCGTCTGACTGACCATGGGTGTGAGACAGTGCGCTAGTGACTAATTGACTGTTAGCAGCATGCTAATTTCAGTGCGAAACATAAAAGTGGACCACAGAAAAACATTTTAATGACCTCATCATTTCAGGTTGCTTTTTTTTTTTTTTTTTTTTTACACATTTATTGCATCTCTATGGCTTCAAGGGAAATTGGAATTGTTCATCATCTCCCAAAAACAATATATCATTTATACTGGTAATGAACATTATTTCAATATTGTATCTAATGTGTGTGGTCTGGGATTTATCTTTAGACCAAAGCTTGTATACAGTCTCCAATTTAAGCCATTCAGCCTAGGCTGCTCTGTTATATGATAACAGTTATGGTGCAGAACAGATAGGAAGGTGGTCTGTTTAGCTTTCTAGATGGTTTTAGAGATGACATCTCTGCCCAGTTAATCAACAATGCCCAGATAATCAACAATGATGGATGGAGGAAATACTCTCCTCATTAGGGACTTTTTTTTTCTTTTGTGAGAGTTGTGATGCACTTTACTAAATTAATGTTCTAAAACTGAACTTACAACAGAAAGGACAAGACCAGGTTTTCAGGACCCTATGGGATCCGTCGTCAGGCCGATATGAATATGCAGGGATTATAATAAAAGGTCTTTGATCTGTTCTTGTGGTCTGGAACAGGATCTCTTAAAAGCAAATCAGGGGCAGAGGGCTTGGATATGAAGGCGGATAATGATGGTTGATGGCTCTTAAGGACACAGTTGAAATGTTTTCTCAGAGAGGACTAAGGGAAGTGAACATAAGAGGGGATGAGGGTCTGAGTAACTTGAATCTTTTTATTTCATGAAATGTATGGAAACGGGTTAGATTTTAAACTTTATATGAAAGAGAAGCAGTGTCCAAATGTTTCCCAACTTTCCATTCTAGGGTTGCTCCAATATAAAGAAAGAAAGGAGCAATATACCTTATAGACCTCATAAACCATGTACAATAGGCTTCTAGTTTTAATTAAAATTCCAAAATCTTAAGTAAAAAAAAAAAAAAAAAACATATTATAAGTGTAGACATAAGAGTAAATGCATTTCTTTTGAAAGTGTGAAATCCATTGAATTAAGAAATTACGAAAACTTAATTTGTTGAGCAAACTGATGTGCATGGGACAGTGTTGTTAAATAAAACTATTAAAGTAGTTTGTTAATTGAATTAAAGCTAAAATAAAAATGATGAAAAACGTAATTAGTAAACATAATTATTTCAGTTTAAGTACTAAATTACTGAAACCAAAATTGAAATAGAAATAAAAATGACAAAATCAACACAAAATATAAAATAAATAAATAAATAAATGCAGTAACACTATTTTGATGGTCCCCTTTGAACATTCTGTTGACTATAAGTAACTTTGTCACTACATGTCAACTAACTCTCGTTAGTGTATTAGTGTTACGGAACAGAGACTCAAAGCAGAGATCAAATCAATAGTTGTTTCTTTATTACACAGATGAGTAACAAGTAAATGCAGTCTGTGCAGACAGATATGGCAGTTTGTGGATGAAATAATGGAGAGATACTGACAATCTTTGGGTTTCAGGTGGATTGGAGATCATGGATGCGTGAATGATGGAGCTGACACCTAAGTGAGGGAACAGATTTTCAGGAACTGGGAGACGACGGAGAAAACGAGGAACTGGGAGACATGCCAGAGAGTGGTACAATGGCTTCAGGAACTTGGAAAAAGCAAGTAAAGAAGTACTAATGCTCTAACAAGACCAGACACTGTGAGTGTTTGGGGTGTGTGCTTAGAGGTGATTGGTGAGGGAATGAGATGCAGGTGTGGGTGATTCTGGTGATTGAGAGTGTTGTAATCCGTGACAATTAGTTGACTGTCTGCTTAAAATCTGCTAACTCTTTATTGTGATGCTCCCAAACAGACATTCTACTGACTGTTTACATGACACCGTTTTCAACAAAAAAAAAATTATAGGCCTACTTTTTATGCGTTTTGGCCATTCGTTTACACGACAACGGTGTTTTGGGTGCCTGAGAAAGCGAACTTTTGAAAACGGGATTCAAATTACAAGTTTTTGAAAATGGTCTCCCTGTAAACAACAAAAACACGAATCTCTGAAGACGATGACGTCATGCACGTGCATATTACGTGTTTAGTCTATAAGGTTTCATTGCCATCTAACGGCCTGCCAGCAGAATACAGGGTTTTTAGTCGTTTTCACAGTGTCGTCTGAAAACTCAAAGAAAAAACATCTCTGTTTTAAGCATATCGTTGTCGTGTAAACGTACTCTATAAGTAACTTTGCAACATGTCAACTTATCCTACTAACCTGAACCCTATCAGTCTACTAACATTCCAATGAGAGTTAGTAGACATGCAGGTGCAACGTCACTTGTAGTCAACAGAATGTGTTAAAGGGTTAAAGTGTTAAATCAAAATAAAGTGAAGCCAAGACAATTCAAAGTAACAATAAATACTATAAATAATACTAAAATAACCCTGGGTTGCTAAATATTGCTCCACAACTGTGACTCTAGATGCTTAAGAGGCGAATATTTATTCCACGGCAAAGGCCACATGCTAAACTAACATGCTAATTGTAAGTGGCAGTTGCACACCTAGTGGGAAGGATTAGCCGTAAGAGCTAGTTATGACTGATTATTCTGTGAAATCATGCTCTGGAGACTTTAAGGAGGACGGTGGGGATTTGCATAATGTGTAAAAAACATTTTCAGAAGTTATAAGGAGCAGTCACAGTCCACAGCAGGCTCCATGTTGCAAGATGATTGATATGGAAGCTCATTTCTAACTGATGGGGCAAACTGACCAATTTAAGTCAGTTATTGTACTATTAATATGATATGAAGTTTGTTGTTTTTTGAAGGACATGTTTTGATTATTCTTTCAGGTGTCAAAGCCTTAAATAAAATTCTCAATTTCTTTCTACTACCTAGCTGCACTGCAGCATTGCAATTCAATAACAAATACGAAGGCTGTTTTGTGGATTTCTGAGTCCCATAAGTGTTTTCATCCCATACACAAAAAACAAACCCAATAGAGGGCCCCGAGGTAAACTAGAATGACCCCCACTGTGTTCATCAATAAAAGGAAAGTTTATGTTTTCATTGTTGTGCTGCCCCACCTCAAGAACTAGCTTCTGCAGCCTCAAGGGATATTAACTGGTATGTTCAGCTGTTGAGAGACTCCTTGTTTTTACTCAACAGACAGGCAAGGGGAGTGAAAAATAAAACTGTGTCATTAGGAATACAGTGAGATGTCAGAGTTTAATATGTCCTGAAGCCATGTCAAGGTTGTCAAGGGTAATGAGTGTAAACTGTGAACTGAGACAGACTTCCAAGTCATTGGGGAAGAGGAAAACTGTGCTTCTCAATTCAGTTTTTATAAGACATGCATGCTAGGCTTTTCTTTCAGCTTGCTGAAATGAAAGAAAAATGCTGTTTTGTATTTTTTTTAATTTCACGCCGAGAATCAGGGAGGAAAACTGAGGACAAGATGGGCATGGAGGCATTGTAGAAATTGTTTTAAAAAATGCTTGCAAGGATCAGTAACAGAACAAAACAAGAAAAATACCAAATACCAGAATAATTATTAGTTATTATTTAATGTTAGTTGTTATTATTAGGTGAAAAAAAAAAAAAACTTAATATTTTTTGGTTTGGCTGAGAGTCTGGTTGGGGAATCCTTGGGTCTGTCAAGACTGAAAACCTCTGATTTAGGCCCCGTTTACACGATGGGAAAACGCAGATATTTCCCTGCGTTTTGGCCTCTCATTTACACGAAAACGCCGTTTTTATCCAAGAAAACGATTATTTCAAAAAACTCCGACCAAAGTGGAGATTTCTGAAAACGCCGGTTATGTGTTGCCGTGTCAACTGGGAGAAACAGGGTTTTAGGTTCTCAAACGTCACATTATGCGCCAGAAAATGCTTACGTCATGTGAGCGCCCTATGTTTAGAGTTTGTTTGGCTACTATTTGATCATGGATGCTGTTAAAGTGGTACTCATTTTTACTTTTGTGCAAACGATTTTGGCCTGTTTGCATTTGCTTCGCTGTCTGTCCACACGCCATGTCTGTTGTTTTGAAAGGAACAGGAAGTCGCTCGTGCTATTCGTTGTTGTCGATTTTGAGGATTCTGATTGGCTTGCATGGCTTTATCCTTCTCCCTACACTGCCGCCCATTGTATTTATGCGGGTTGATGTAAACGACAACTTTTTTTGAAAACGATGTTGTGTGCACGATGTTATTTTTGAAAATGGAGGGGGAGAAATATTCGTTTCTCTAAATACCCGGCTATGTATGTGGCCTTAAAGTAACAGTCCTGTAAGCTCAATAAACAGTGGAACAACAATTAAGCACAATTAATGAACTGCACACCAAGATATCATCCTTATCACAGCAAATCAAAACATGTTTTTGTCTAATAACCACCACAAGTAAGACAACTCTGTAAAACAAGAAACTTGTGGTCTGGCAATGTGTACACCTCAGGCACACTAAATCCAATTTAACAAAGGAAATGAGATACTCCCATTTATTCTAATTTGGGCATTCTGCCCATCCATCCCACCCCTTATCTCTCTACCTCTTTGTTTTTCACATTATTCTGTCCATGCAGTCCAGGTTTGTGTGATATTAGATGGAGAATCTATGTTGGCTCCTGTGTCCATTTTCCTATAAATGGCACATGGCACTGTGCACAATGTCATAAAAGAGGAGGAAAACACTAAAGTGTTTTCCTTTAATCTCCTCATATTTGATGGAGCTACTTCAAAAGGATTTTCAGTGGCTAATTTGATCCTCCCCTCAGTTCCAGTAACCAGTGTAAAGATGAAAGACAAATGAGAGTGAGGCAGTGTCAGTGACATGTCAAACTTTGGACTACTGAGGCCACAGATTACGCATACTCTGAATTAAAGTATATTATAAGTGCATGCTCTCAGATAAAAGAATCATAACTTCTAAACCTCAGTCTCTAAAAGCAGTACTAAGAGTGCAGTGATTCTTATCAAACTGAAAACTCGCACCTGTATTAAGAAGATCAAATAATTCAGAAAACATTTAATCTGTTTCTTATATACTTTCCTATTTTTTGTTTTAATGTTATCTTCTCATAATGTGGAATGTCAGCAATTGGGTTGGTTCTATTGGTTTGGTCAGAAATTGGAAAATTCACAGTTCAGTTCAAGTTAAGATCAACCAACAGCATTTGTTGATTATTTTTTATTTTATTTACATTTTTTATTTGATTGTATCATAATTAGTAAAGTGGCTAAATGTGATGTTCACATATTTAAGCATTTATTTTGGTTAGTAAGTGTTTCTATTGCTTTTGCCACATGTAAACCAAGTCTGGCTATACTAGAACTAGTTTCAAGTTTCAAGTTTATTTGTCATGTATACAAATGTCAGTGACAAATTGTACATTGAAATGCATACAATTTAAAGAGAGAAGAAAAACAAACAAATGAAGCCAGTATATAAAGTATATACAAAACAAATATATGTATGTATTTTTGTATATTAAATCACAGTATGAGTGGTATGTGTATAGTATGTGCAATGTATATGTTTTAAAGTGCAAATGTTTTTTTGTAAACCGTGGAAAAGTTATATAATATAAAAGGACTAAGTTATATAATAATACTAATACTAATAGTTATTGTTGTTGTTATTATATGTACTGTGGTAATCAACATTATTCCAGAAATGCTGTTGACTGAGCATAACCTGTATTGAATGTGGAACATTCCTCCACAGCAGCTCACATCACCCACATTTTCACAGGATAAAGATTTGTTCACTCATATTGTCTGAATTTTCAGCATGAAAATCATGCATGACAGGTTATTAAAACTAAACAATACAGTTTTGCAATACTGCAATACTGTATTATGATCTGTTCGTTATTTTGTATTCAGAGGTTAGGTTCATGTTTTAATTGTTTGAATGATGTGGGGGGGGGTGCTCTTGTTTGGCTATTCAAATCTTTTTTTCTTCAGACAATGATGAAAATTACTGGTCTAACTATGCCACGTTGTCATAAATGAGCACCAGATGCATCAATGATTTCAATAAAATCAAATCAGCAGTGTCTATTGAACTGTAGCCTTGAGTAAGCTGCAATTTTAAACTCCCAAATGCTGAATTCCAGATAAAGCCGGTGAAATCCAGGGGTATAGAATGTGTCTTTCCCACCAACCTATTCAAGTAATAAAACAGCAAATTGCATGGAAATAAGCCAATTATGACAATAAGACCCCCCCTCACACAAACTTAATCCTGCCTGTCTTGGGGATAACATGTTTTTTTTTTTTTTTTTTTTCTTAGTCTTAATATGGTCTAAGCCAGTCATCTGCACACAGCAGTAATTTCAATGGTTCTTTTAAAAAGGACTTTGTCTTAAAACACCTCACTGCCTAGTCCTGAAGCAATTTGTAGGCTGTCAATATATATTTGGGTCCAAGACATACGAAGACAGAGAAGGAGAAAGAGCAAGATCGAGTGAGTTAGAGAGACGGTTGGATTGAGAGAAAGAGAAAGAGGAGGAAATTGAGATGTCCTTAAACCGTCACTCTCTGACCTCCACGGTCTACTTTTCAGTACATGTTACAATCTAGACAAGGCATGATATAAACAATCTTCTCTGAGATTTAAATGAGTTGCCGCAAGTGTACCGTGGGTTGCCAACTCATGTTGTCAAATCTGCTGATCCACATACAGTAGGTATTGTCACATTCCAAATCAAGGGCATCAAGAAGAAACTGCCCTTTTTTAAAGTCAAGTTAAATTGCTGTCTGCACCCCATTTCACTTCTGTAATTTCCCAGTGAAACAAATGAGAATGTAGAGCGGTACTTGATTTCATTTATCAAGACTGAATACTCTGTAATGGCTGCAGTAATTTCATAATTATTAAAATAGAAAACATTTTAAATTGTAATAACATTTCACAATACTCGTTTTATTGCATTTTTGATCAAATAAATGCAGTCTTGGTATAAGAGACTTATTTTAAAGACATTTAAAAATCCTACCTACCCGAAACTGTCGAACATCAGTGTACCAAATTGCAAGACATTTTTAAAATGTGCTAATGGTTAACACATTACCCTATGTCAGAAGTTTCAAATAACTCGTGGAGGCTGTAAAAGGATGTTTGGGGATCAACAGAAAATGAGAGGGAGAGATTTTCCAGTTTCAGTTTTCAGATTCCTGTTTTTCCTGAGAATCGATCCCATGGCCTTGGCATTGTGCTTGTGCTACAGAAGCGCACATTAAGCAGTTGGATCTTTTTTGATTTCATATTGTCAACTCTTACATATCCACTTGTATTCATTTGAAGGAAGTGCTTTTTGTGGCTTTTAAATTGAAAGCCCACACCCCGACAGGTCGCTTTTAGCTCCAATGTTAAACTAACAGAGCTAAATCAATTGGTTCAATCTGTAGTCTTCAGTCAGCACTTGATTAATTGAGTGATGCATGGAAGGTCAGGATAGGAACAAAAACATACTGTTAGGGGCGCCCTAAGAAACAGGATTGAAAACCAGTGATCCAGATTGACTAATGAGATGCATTTACTTCTCTTCCTATCCAGGGACTGCAGAGGTCAAGTTGTTAAGACTACAATACCCATTTGGAAATTGCCTGGAGTAGACCCAAAGCAGCTGCTGATTGTTTGTAGTTGGCCTTAAACCCGACTTCAATGCCAGCAGCCTCAGGTGTGTTTGAGCCAGTCACGCACAGGACAACAGTTCCGTATTGAGGTGCCTGTCTTCGTGACATCTGTGATTGTGGTGATTTGAGAAGTTGTCAGAGTCACAGACGTCGCTCAAACAGTTGTTTTGATATAGTATACAGTACATGCTATGATAAAAGTCATGTTTTTATGCTTAACACAGCTGTTTTCCACAAGCTTCTGTCCTGTTTCCATTATACTTTCAACAGATAACACAAACAACATTGGTGTGCTCCAGTTTCTCGTTTATTAGCTGTTTATATCAGTATTTTTCGTCATGTGGATTAAACGTGCATATGTGTTTTTGTAAGTCTTTACTTGCTGTTTTTCAGTCACATGGTCTTAAAGAAAGAAATGGCTTAATGCTAGCCTACTTAATCCACAGGATGCCATTATGTACGGTGGCTGAATGCCAGCTGAAGGGAAAGGAGTGGTGAATCCTATCTAATGTGCGGGATTTTCTTTAGATTAACTGTTTGTACATAAGAGAGTTTAATCCCGCTTTTGCTGGGACAACAGGCGGAGCGAGCTAGGGATATAACATGCTGTATGTGTATTCATCCCGACTGCTTGTAAATGTTCTGCTTCAGATTTCAAAAACAGGGATTTTTCAAAACATGCAGTTGATGATTGTTTATTGGGGTAAATTATGTTATAACTAGACTAGGTTAAATGACTTAATAGCAAAAGCTCTTAGTAAACCTTCTATTGTTTTTCACTTTGTAATTTTTTTTTATAAAAAGTGGCTTTTAAATCATGTTAGGTGATTTTATTTTTCCATATTTTTTTTATAATCTTTTGTTTATACGCAATACAGATTTGAGCATTTATGACTTTAATGCAAAGCCTACATTTTTTCTTCTCCAATATTGGATTTGAAGCTGCTTGCGTGGTGATGGAAGTGAGCTGCTCAAAATCCACATACCACATTTTTATTGCAAATGTTACAGAGAGAGTGCCAAAAAACAAGCCGACTGACAAGAAATGCGAGATATTATTATGTTTGCCCTCAAAATAAGCGTCTACATTCTAATTTAAATGCAGGCAGCTTTTAAAGACCTGTTTTGATTCAAACACTGCATTTAGCACTTGGTTTGGTGCATTGATTATGAAACCAAGCTGAAGAGTTCCATAGGCTTATAAGAGCCATTCACACAGAACATGTTTTTGTATTTAAAAAAGCGAGATGCGGGGTAGTGGAATAAAAAAAGGCACGGAAAGTTAAACTTCTTTTAACTTGAGCGCCATGTTTTTAGAACACTGCATGTGTTGAGTGAAAGACGCTGCAAAAGATATGAGACGATGCCCGTCGAGCACGTTTGCATTCAAAACAATGGAAAAGTAGCACATTTGAGAGACATTATTGTTTAAGTGGTTTTGGCTGTAGTTTTTTTTTTTTTTTATCCAAGGCGGCATGAAATGTTTGAGAAGTGCTCAATTCATGAACTAAAGAAAATATTTAGGGTTTCCATTCATTTGAACTAATATTGATATCAAAACTATGGACACTCTGCATACCCTCACATCATGTTCACCTCATGTTAGGCATGAACTTCATACTTCAGCATGACCTAGATCTGAATATTACATGTGGAAGTCCCTTGAGAGAAGAATCCAGAGTAATAGCATTCTATCCCTACATCTCTCTCTCTCTCTCTCTCTCTCTCTCTCTCTCTCTCTCTCTCTCTCTCTCTCTCTCTCTCTCTCTCTCTCTCTCTCTCTCTCTCTCTCTCTCTCTCTCTCTCTCTCTCTCTCTCTCTCTCTCTCTCTCTCTCTCTCTCTCTCTCTCTTCTGCTTTTCCTTCCATTTCTTCTTTCACAATCTCCAAATCAGATTACTGATGGCATATGCTGTAGCCATTAAGGTCACACACACGGCCTGAGGCTCCGTATGCCACCAGAACAGCCGTCTGGAGAACAAGTGTGCACACACACGAGACAGCACACATCCTCCCATCTGCTTGAGCATGTTCAGTCAATCAGAAAAGCATTACACTCCTTGATTTACATGATACTGCTGAGGGAAAGTATTATGAGGGAAGAAAAGATCAAAAAGAATTATATTTTATGATCGTAAGTCCTTGTTTTGACTAACAGGACTTGGTTTACTCGTAATGCCAGTGGATAAGAGTTTCGAGATTTAGGTCTGTGTGGTCTGGCAACTGAATAAGGAGCTTTGGAGAATGACTAGGAAGCTGCATGCCCTGGAAGTTTGTATGCTAGTTTGTAATCTCACAATAATCTCGAACTATACAATACCGTTCAAAAGTTTAGGGTCAGTAAGATAAAAAAAAATAAAATATATATATATATATATATATATATATATATATATATATATATATATATATATATATATATATATATATATATATATATATATAAATTATTTTGTTTTTAGACAAAATAAAGAGTATAAAAAAATGATATATGATGTTTTATTAACAAAGTTCGCTAGGAGCACGTTCAGATAATTAAACTTAATTAAACACATGTGGAGCACATTCAGACAATCAAACCTAATTAAATTATTATAAATTAAATACTCTTAAAACAACGGGGTACTCTGGGTTCGGGCAAAATTTCCGAGCTCAGAGCCCTCCCCCGGACAGCACGCCAAATACGCATAATCTTTACTCTGTTTAATTGATGTATATATATATATATATATATATATATATATATATATATATATATATATACAGTATATAGTCATTTTAGTTTTTTTCTTCCTCACCTTTTTCTCCCTTCTTCTTTCTCAAATTTTCTGCCTTACATATAGGCTATATTACGATACATAAATATAGAGAGGTACACATGCACAACACAAATTCACACCATCACACACTTCACATAATCACATGTAAAACCAAACATTGTTGTTTTAATGTTTAGATTGTCTGTTTCAGATAATGCTATCTTGTAGCTAATACAAGTAACAGTGAAGTGAAGACATACTGTATAATGTTACAAAAACAAGCTGTTCGTTTACTGATCAATTCATCAAAGAATTCTGAAAATATATATCATGGTATCCACAAAAATATTAAGCAGCACATCTGTTTTCAACATTGATGGTAATAACTTCGTGTGACTGTGACTCTGAAGACTGGAGTAATGATGCTGAAAATTCGAGCCCCTGCCCACACGTACTATTGTGGTCAATAAAACAAAATGCATTTGATTATAATTAACATGACAATGCGTACTAAACTAAAGTAGCCTAAATTCACGTTCATTTTTACATATCTGTCAGTCTGAGGTGTCGTTGCCATAATGCGTTGCTATGTCGCGTCACATGCGTGTGTCTTGCTTTGGACTTGACTGACGCGGTCAGTCTCCGTTCTCTTACGAGAGGTTCTCTCGTATTGCGTAAGAAAGCTTACGCATCGGGAAAGTCTTCTTTCTTCGAGATCTGAAGCCAAAAAATTTCCTTAATTTTGTATTCATTGTCAACGCAGTGCAGCAGCCGACAGACCTAGGCAGGCTGTATAAGCGTGCTCATTGGCTGCTCGGCGGCAACTGCTTAAGCCTATCGGTGAGCGCTCTGAACGCTTCGCGCCCTCCACACCCTTCTAACCGTCAGAATGGGTGTGGCCAGCGTGTATATATTCAGCGCTCACAGGCTAAAATTCTGATTTTCTTGTCTTCAGCGAAGCTCTTCGCATCGCTGGATCTTGAGAGCCGCCGCCGTTGAAACCAGCGACCAGCAAGCTTAGGACAGCGCCTGAGGAAGCCGGCTGTCTTCGCCGCCTTCAGCCATCCATGCCTGCTACGCTATCCGGCGACATATCCTTTACATTATTACTGTTACTGTGTGTATTCTAAAAGAGCACGAGGCGTTTTTGTAAAAACGTTTCGTTTCTCCTGCGGCTCGTGCCGCGCCCCGCTCAGCAACGGAGACCGCCACCTCTTCTGCGCTCTCCGCCTGGGCCGCGGGCACGCCGCCACCGCACTCTCTACGGGCGGCTGCCCCGAGTGCGAAGAGCTTTCAATGTCGACCCTGCGGGCTCGACTTGAAGCTTTCGACCAAGCTGTCGCTCCGCCTGTCCCTGCCGGGCCGCGCAATAAGAAGCAAACTGCGCCGCTCACAAGGGATGGCAGGAGCGGACGGTCTCGGAGCGAGTTTCCTCCCCCTCTGTTCGAGCCGCGCAAACTGCGCTGCTCACAAGGGATGGCAGGAGCGGTCTTGGAGCTCTCTTTACGTTACAAGAAAGCTACTTCGTCCTCGCGCGTCACTCACCATTGAAAGGGGAACAGAGTGTTTTCGTCCCGCCGTGGCCGGACTATAACCTCCATTTCTCACACATTTCTCAGTCCCCTCTTAAGTTCAGGCGACTGGAATTGTTACTATTGCAGTATACGAGCCTGTTATAAATACACGCTCGCCTGCAAGCAAACGCCGTCACAAGACATGATGACGCTAACCGAAACTAATGTAATCTCGCTGAGACATTTCGAGGATCAGAGAAACGCACCACTCAGTGCTTCTTATAGCCCCGCGATGGGAAAACCAAACTTGGTACCCAGAGCTAGTGAGGCTGTCGCACTCACCCCCATGGCCGATCCCGGTGAGAAAGGATCTCCTCTCCCAAGCCGGTGGATCAATCTGGCATCCCCATCCAGAGCGCTGGTTGCTGCATGCATGGGTGATCAACGGATACCCGTTGACCTGTCAGAAGGGGTCGTGAACACGATCACACAGTCTAGAGCCCCCTCCACGAGACAGCTCTACGCGTCTAAATGGTCGGTGTTTTCTAAATGGTGCGCTACTAAAAGCTTGGATCCGCGCGCATGCGGGGTCCCGCGGGTGCTCTCCTTCTTACAAGAGCTGTTGGAAAAGGGCAGATCCCCTTCCACGCTCAAAGTATATGTGGCCGCTATTGCAGCGTTCGCTGAGACGACGTGCGGCCGGGCAATGGGAAGGAATGAGCTCATTATCCGCTTCCTCAGAGGAGCTAGACGGATGAATCCCCCGCGGCCCCCTTCGGTTCCTTCGTGGGATCTGTCCTTGGTCCTGGCGGCCCTAAAGGCTTTTCCCTTTGAACCGCTTGAATCCGTGGTTCTAAAGTATCTGTCGCTTAAAACCGTTTTTCTGATAGCTCTGTCTTCAGTCAAACGAGTGAGTGATTTTTACGCGCTATCTGTTAGCCCTGCATGTCTTGAGTTCGGGCCGAATGACTCGAAAGTCATTCTCAGACCGAGACACGGTTACATCCCCAAAGCGATTGGAACCCTGTTTAGGGCACAAGTTATTTCCCTTTCGGCTCTGCCAGCATCCGATAGTGGGGACAGTGATAACCTCCTATGCCCTGTCCGGGCGCTGAGAGTTTACATCACGCGCTCCGCCGCTTTCAGGCGTTCAGAGCAGCTCTTTGTTTCCTTCGGCGGACGCACCAAGGGTCTTGCCGCCTCGAAGCAGAGCTTGTCCAGGTGGATAGTGGGCGCGATAGCAGCAGCTTATGCCTCCAAACACCTGCAGTGCCCTCTGGGCATCAGAGCCCACTCCACTAGAGGCATGGCCTCGTCGTGGGCCTGGTCCAGCGGAATTTCTATCCACGATATTTGTATGGCGGCGGGCTGGGCCTCCCCGTCAACATTCGTGAGGTTTTATAACCTGGAAGTTCCTGCCCTACAGGCAAAAATATTGTCAGTATAAGTGACATGTATGCTCTGCCCAGTTCTCGTGTGCAGACTACGTTCATATGCTGGCGCTATTCTGGTACTATACTCAGGGTGAAGTGTTTGACTCAGACCGACTATGTCGTTTTTCTCCTACCCTTATGAGTGCTTATGTACTGTATGGGCTCGCTCCGCCGGCCCTACTGTTTGTACTGTTATGTTTATAGACCGGCCGCGCCGCTCTATTTCATATGCTGCATGAAGTGCATGTACTGCGCTGGCCCGTCTCTCCGACCGGCCACATTTCCCAGCAGAGTGTTTTCCCCGGTTTCCATGGGATTCATGGGCTGGATGCTCGGCACACACGGCGTTGACAAAGGGTTCCCGATGCGTAAGCTTTCTTACGCAATACGAGAGAACCTCTCGTAAGAGAACGTACTTGGTTACTAATGTAACCTCGGTTCTCTCTAGAAGAGGGAACGAGTATTGCGTAACCTGCCGTGTCGCGCCACGAGCTTTTGCGCTTCAGACTGCGAAAACCAGAATTTTAGCCTGTGAGCGCTGAATATATACACGCTGGCCACACCCATTCTGACGGTTAGAAGGGTGTGGAGGGCGCAAAGCGCCCTCATTGGTTGCCGCGTTCAGAGCGCTTACCGATAGGCTTAAGCAGTTGCCGCCGAGCAGCCAATGAGCACGCTTATACAGCCTGCCTAGGTCTGTCGGCTGCTGCACTGCGTTGACAATGAACGCAGTCAGAGCGATCAGATCTCGAAGAAAGAAGACTTTCCCGATGCGTAAGCTTTCTTACGCAATACTCGTTCCCTCTTCTAGAGAGAACCGAGGTTACATTAGTAACCGAGTACGTTTTCTAGGGTCTAAAATTCCGGAGTGTGCACGACAGGCGTAACCGCAGCAAAAGATAAGCGTTTTAAAACAAAAATGCACTAGTAAACGTAAATATTCCACAGTCTGCTCGGGAACGGATGATCTCGAGCCAAATATGGTTCTTTCAGTGAGGCTATATGCTCGACGGCAGGAACAAAAATAACCAAACTATTTACTAACAAACTAACTAAAATTCAATTCAATTCAATTCAATTCAACTTTATTTCGCCATGTATACAGATACTAGGAATTTGATTTGGTCTTCTCCATGCAGGCAACACAGTAAAAGTAGAAAAACAAAGAAAACAATTACAAAAACACAATACAAGGACAATAGAGACATTATGAGCAAAACATTAATATGAATGTAAAAAGTTATGTGTTAAATAATAAATATAGTGCAATGAATTCCAAGATTTAAGAGTCATTTAGGAGGGCTATTGCTTGAGGGAAAAAACTGTGGCGGTGGCGTGATGTTTTGGACAAGAAGGCCCTGTACCGCTTTCCAGAGGGGAGAAGATTAAACAGACTATTGGCAGGATGAGAGGGGTCAGCCGCAATCTTCACAGCTCTGTTAATGGACCTGGAGCTGTACAGGTCCATGATGGAGGGCAGGGGGCAGCCGATGATCCGCTCTGCTGCCCGAACGACTCTTTGTAGCCTGGCCTTTGCGCGGGCTGACGCAGAGGCAAACCAGACCGTGAGGGAGGATGTTAGCACACTCTCAATAACCGCTCTGTAGAATTGTACCATGATGGGGGGACTGAGCAGTAGTCCTTTCAGGCGGCGGAGGAAGAACAGGCGCTGCTGGCCTTTCTTCACTAGCTGGGAGATGTTACTGTCCCACTTGAGTGTGTTGGAGATGGTTGTGCCCAGGAACTTGAAGTGCTCTACCACAGTCACAGATGAGTTATTGATAACCAGAGGAAGATGAGTCGGGGGCTTATTGCGGAAATCCACTATCATCTCCACTGTTTTGTCGATGTTAAGCTCCAAGTTACTGCCTGCACACCAGGACTCCAGGAGACTGACCTCTCTGCGGTAGGCTGACTCGTCGTTGTTGGAGATGAGGCCTATTATGGTGGTGTCGTCCGCATATTTGATGGTTTTGACAGAAGGGTCTCCAGAGGTGCAGTCGTTGGTGTACAGTGAGAATAGCAAGGGGGACAGCACGCAACCTTGGGGAGCACCAGTGTTGACTGTGCGGGGCCGTGAGAGATGTTGGCCTAGCCTGACATACTGAGTCCTGTTGGTGAGAAAGTCTGTAATCCATGAGCAAAGGAGGGGGTGAATATTCAGATGGGTCAGTTTGCTGTGGAGGAGGTCAGGAAGGATGGTGTTAAAGGCAGAGCTGTAATCCACAAACAGGAGTCTTGCGTATGTGTTCCGATTGTCCAGGTGTTGTAGAATGAAGTGAAGTGCAATGTTGATTGCATCATCAACTGAGCGGTTGGGTCTATATGCAAATTGAAGAGGGTCCATGAGGTGTTCGGTGGATGCTTTGAGATAAGAGAGAACCATGCGTTCAAATGCTTTCATCACTACAGAGGTGAGGGCAACCGGTCTGTAGTCATTTAAGCAGGTGATCTGGGGCTTTTTCGGCACCGGAATGATGACAGCAGATTTGAAGCAGGCAGGTACTCGGCATAGTTCTAATGACTGATTGAAAATGTCAGTAAATACTGTGGTCAGCTCACTGGCACAGTGCTTAAGGGAAGCAGGTGACACCATGTCTGGACCACACGCTTTCCTGATGTTCTGACCTTTAAAAAGCCTCCGAACCTCATGCTCCGTGATGACGATTGGTGCAGATGAGGTGGTGGCAGTGGAGGGGGGGTGGGCAGGGGGGATAGAGTGGGGGGAACCACGCGGGGCTTCGAACCTAGTGCAAAACACATTGAACTTATCTGGTAGAATGGGGTCGTTGGAGGCTGGTGGGGGGGACTTTTTGTAGCCCGTGGCAGATTGTAGGCCCTTCCAGACAGCTCTGATGTTCTTATCCCCGACCTGTTGTTCAATCCTGGCCTTATACTGCCTCTTAGCATGCTGGATGGCTTTGCTGAGTGCGTATTTGGCCTTGGTGTAGGCAGCCTTGTCTCTGCTCCTGTGGGCCGCCTCCTTCTCTCTCCTCCGCAGCCTTACTTCCTTATTGAACCATGGCTTACTATTCCCATAAATGACAATAGATTGTCTGGGAATGCAAAGTTCCTCACAGAAGTAGATGTAGGACGAGCATGTGTCTACATACTCATCAAAGTTATTGCATGCCAATTTAATAGTTTCCCAATCTGTAATATCAAAGCAGGCTTGTAGTCTTTCAATTGCAGCAGGAGTCCATTTTTGTACAGCCCTCTTAATCGGTTTTTGTCTTTTGAGTAAAGACCGGTATGTGGGGATGAGTTTAATCACAGCATGATCGCCATTGCCTAGAGGCGCGCGCGCACAAGCACGATATGCCTCTTTGATGGAAGAATAGCAATGATCAAGAGTCCGTTCTCCCCTGGTGGCACAGCGCACCAACTGATGGTATTTCGGAAGTTCAGATCTCAGATCAGTGTGGTTGAAATCACCCATGACAATTACAGTGGAGTTAGGAAACTTATTCTCCACTTCTGTAATATGATCAGCTAAAAGCTGCTGCGCTGTGTCGGCGTGAGCCTGTGGCTGAACGTAAACACACGCAAGGATAATAGATGATATTTCCCTAGGTGAGTAAAAAGGTTTGCAGTATATGGCCAGCAGTTCCAGATCGGGCGAACATAATTCAGCAATGACTGTTAAATCGCTGCACCACTCGTTACTCACATAAAAGCAGACACCTCCGCCTTTTGTTTTCCCGGTGGCTGCTGCATCACGGTCCGCTCTAAAGAGCCGATAGCCGGGTAGGTTCACCGCCGAGTCAGGAATATTGGAGTGAAGCCAGGTTTCCGTAAAGCAGAACGCAGCAATATCGGAATAATCCTTGTCCGTCTCCAACCGAAGTTGAAGCTCATCCAGCTTGTTGCTGAGTGATCTCACGTTAGCCAGTACAAGTCCAGGTAAAGGTGCACGGAACCCTTTCTTCTCCAAACGACGACGGCAGCCGGCTCGATTACCCCTCGCTCTGCTGCGGGGGAGTAGCCTCCATGGACGAGCTCTCGAGTGTTTGTATGGGCTACAGTCCGTTGAGATTCTAAGGATATCCGAATAAAGACCCTGTAAATCAGGGCGGCAACTAAGGGATGATGTTGCACTGATGTTTAATAGTTCGTCTCTGGAGTAGGTAATTTTCATAATCGCACCGCACGATAAACATAAACACGGACAAACTTTTCCTCCTGCACAAGATCTCCACGGCCGCCACACAAGCGCCGCCCCCAATATAGCTATCTATAAATATTACATAATTCATTGATGCCTGTTTGTTAATCGTTTTGAAAAAAAATTACATGGACAGACAGATTTACATTTATGAAGCGATCTGAATCTGCGTTGTTGAAACAATGGAAGTTAATTGACTACAAAGCACTGCACAAAACCAAAAAGTAGCATTAATGTTATGTAGTATTCAAGTCACTTGTTTAGTGCATTTATTTGATCAAAAATACAGAAAAAATATATATTTTACAATTTAAAATAATGGTTGTCAATTAATATACTTATTTTAATTTATTTCTGTGATGCAAAGTTGCATTTTCAGCATAATTACTCCAGTCTTCAGTGTCACATGATCAGAAATCATTCTGTGCTGATTTATTATCAATGTTGGAAACAGTTGTGCTGCTGAATGTTTTTCTTGTTTGTTTGTTTGTTTGTTTGTTTGTTTGTTTGTTTGTTTGTTTGTTTGTTTTGTTTTTTTGGAACCTGTGATACTTTTTTTCAGGATTCATTTTATAAGTCTTTACTATCACTTTTTATCAATGCAACACATCCTTGCTGGATAAAATGTAAAAAAAAAAAAAAAAAAAAAAGAATAAAGAAAATGACTGACCACAAACTTTTGAATGGTAGTGTATATTGGTCAACACTATCTCACGACCAATTCGTATGAATTCGTACGAATGATAAAAAGGTGGCTAATTCGTACGAATTCGTACGACCTCACTCGTATGAATTCGTACGATTTGTCTAAACCCACGTGATGGGTAGGTTTAGGGGCGGGGTCAGGGGAAGGTCATTTGTATGAATTCATATGAATTGGTAGCCTGGTTAAAACCAGACCATTCTCAGTAGTAACTGAGTTATGGTCTGGCAAAGCTCCATAGACAAATCATTTCCAAAGGGGCGTCACCAACGGACGTCGCTCAAATGCCTCTGGGCGCAGTTGGATAGACCTAAAACCAATCAGAGCGATCGTCATTGTGTAAAGCCCGCCTCAACGTTTCCGATTGGTGCCGCGATTTCTAGGCCATGGACTTGAATGAGCTCTTTGCCAGACTACTTCTCGAGCAAATCTGAATTTGCCGGAAGTTGTCTGGGTTTTCCCAGGCTAACGAATTGGGCAATTCGTAGAATATGTACGATTTTGCAAAAATCAAGGTCGTGAGGTGAGGTCGTATGAATTCGTACGAATTAGCCACCTCGTAGAATTTGTACGTTTTCCCGTGAGATCAGGTTGATATTGGTACAAAAGATTTCTATTTGAAATAAATTCTGTTATTTTTTTAACCTTTTAAACTCAGAATCCTGAAAAAGTATAAAAGGTTATATTAAAAGAGAAAACCATTATTTTAAATTGTAGTAATATTTCACAATATTACAGTTTTATTTTCTGTATTTTTGATCAAATAAATGCAACTTCCATGATATATATGTCCCTTTTTTTTTACATTTGAGCCCCTGCCCCTGAGGAACTCTCTGCATGTCCCTGCTTTTTACTGATCCCAAACTTTTGAATGGTAGTGTACATTTCATATAGTGAGGGAGAACAAGCCTGCAAAGTGAAATGCATAAATATATTAAAGGTTCAGGAACCAAGATAATCAATTTGTGGCGATGTTAAAAAAAAATCGAAATAAAACTTTAGTGGCATTCTGCTGTGCACTGAGTTAATTTATCAAATGACAATAATGTCAGGGTCATAAGCACAGATATAACAACCTTGAAGGAGCTTTTCCCATCTAGGTCTAAAAGGCATGAAAATCAAACCTCAACAAAACACGCAGTCATTGGAGCAAACCCCATTCATAATAGAGCTATTTTAGCAGGCGGTGTTGTGATTTTGGAGGTTTTGAATTCTTCCTGTAGCCTTTTCTGCTGCTTTTCTTTCATGGCCAGAATAAAGGGATATAAAAGAGCAAGGATGAGCATGAGACTGGGGTATTCTCCATATTCTTCCTTTCTGACGTGTGGTTTCGCCAGGAAAATAGGTGGTGATTTTTCACCGTTCATTGCTCCGACTTTCCAAAATCCCAGCTATCCCTCTACCTATTAAATAAGTATGACATAAATATCTCACCACTTGTAATGTTGTTGTCTGTGAGCCTTCTGATCATCGAATGTCCCTTACGAAAAAGAAGTTTATTCAAGTGCTATTAGCTATTAATATCTGAACATGTAATATATAAAAAGAAAGAACATACCATGTGCTTTAAAAAATCCATTCTTCATGCATTCTTTTTTTTTATCAACACGTGGGTATTTTTTTTTTTACAAAAGCAACATTTTGAACAAAACGCTGAAAAAAATCATGTTTTTGTCAGACTACATCCAGATCTAATTCAGAACGATGATCAAAACATAGATGGAGTAGATCGAGTCATTCAGTAACATTAGGCAGTTTTGATGTGCCGTTTAATGGTGATGATCGCAATATTTTACATATGCATATGAGATCGTTCGTTTCTGCATCTTCTTTGCATGTGTTTTGATCATGAGATTCAGTACTCTTTCAGTAGATGCATAATAGCGCCCCCTGACCTTATAACAGTGAAAACAAGGAAAGCCGGAAAAATTCCTTCAACATTCTCACAAATACCGGAAATTTCCATCAATGGCGGGGAAAGAGTTAAACGTATAATTTTATACTCTAAAAGTAATGTACATTGATATTAGTATACTTACAACATAAAGTTCAAATATACTTGAACATTACTTAAGTGTAGGTTACTTCATAAAATGAACATGAAATATACTTTTTCATAGGGGGTGTGTGCTAATGTGAAAGTGTAATGAAGAAATATTGCACTCACAAGTTTCTAAATAGATTTTTGTGGCTTTCTGAAATGTTTGACATACTGTCAGTCAAAGTGAGACAAAAATGAGTTGCATCCCCAGATGTTTATGGTGTAAAATGCAAGATAAAATGTGTTCAATGCAATCTTCTGGGGCTTTTGTGAATTTTCTTTCTGTACCAAATCTCTTTGGACATTGGAAACCCAGGTGTTTTGCAGCAATTTCCAATTGCCTTTAATAAACCGAAAGATTAAACTATGCTGCATGTAAAACAGCAAAACAAATGGCCTTGACATTGTACAATCAGTTACAGATCAAAAATGGGAAACATCAAAAAGACAAAATGGCCATCGGTGCTGGATGCCCTATAACCCATGTTAGGGAGTCGTGGAAGGTCTGGCAGTCTGGGCAGCAGCAACAGGAAAGGATCGTCTGCATAGGTTATATTTATGCCACATTTCATAAACAGACACTTCTCTGTCACAAGGTTAATAGTTCCAAATTGCATGGAAGCAGAGAATGATGATCATTATTGTGTGTGTGTGTGTGTGTGTGTGTGTGTGTGTGTGTGTGTGTGTGTGTGTGTGTGTGTGTGTGTGCATAACAAACAGAGTGGAAAAACATTGCTTGTCAGTGTACATTATTCCTACAAGGGTGTGACGAACAGATGAAAAAATGTCACTGCATACCATTCTAAAAAAAGTATTTTAATAATAATAATAATAATAATAATAAGAGAAAGAATAATATTCCCAATACATCATCATTATTATAGTATATTATATTATATTCATTTTTTTTTTCAATCACTAATTTATTCTCCCCCTTACACTGTTCCGAAACCTTTGCTCATTTAATCATGATGCCTTAAAAGGGCCCTATTGTGCTTTTTCATTTTTCAGCTTTAGTTAGTGTGTAATGTTGCTGTTTGAGCATAAAGTCTCACGCATGTCGGGATGTTTCTCGTGCATGCTTATCGCTGACATTTAACATTTCGTGACTAAACAAAGGGCGCCAATGTGAGTATGCACACCGACGTGCAAAACGGCAGGCGTAAAAGCCTTTTTTTTACGACTCAGGCTCATTTTTTAGTATGACGCCCTGCGTTAAAAACTGGCCGACCAATGAGATTGCCGCTTTAGTTCACGTGCCTGGAGCTGCTGAAGTTATAGTACTTGTTGGCGCTCAAGCTCAAAACGGTCTTGCCGAGCACACATTGATAGAAGAAGATGATGAAGAGGAAGTAAGTAGACGAAGAAGAAGATGCAACGAGGCAAGATGAATGTAGAGCTGCTGGTCTCTTTGGTGTCTGAACACAAATAACTTTTATGACAAACGCCACAGCAACTGCAAAAATCTCGATAAGAGGGAGTTGTAATGGAGATGAATTGCAGTATGAGAATGGTTTTGGCAAGCATGGAAATACTGGCTCTCTTCTTCTTCTGTGTGACAAGCGAGTGATAAAGCATAAAGATGCTCAGAGCCACCTTGTGTACTGGGGTATTTCCATTTTTCAATAAGCGCCATCTACTGCCAAGGAGTGAATTTGCATGTTGACTCGGCACATCGCCAGTGAAAATCGCTTGGGTTGAACACAAAGACGCGTCAAAAAACGTCTCGAAAAACACTGGCGATAAGTGTGCGCGATCATCGTCCCGGTGTGCACAAGGCTTAAAGAAGTTCTGCAAGGTTACAAAGCTCAAAGTCCACTCCAAAGGGAGATATTATATTTAATAGAATCCACTTTTCAAGAACTAAAACAAATGGCTCATTTGGACAAGGCTACAACGCGATTTTTCCTGGCTTTATGAATAATGATGTTACTCATTTAAATAATCTCCGCCCACAGAATACACAAAAAAGCCTGGATGAGCTGCTGCTATGCCAAAGAGACGCTGTTTTTTTTCCACAGCTCATTTGTTTGATCGTCCTAAGTTTGGCGAACTTGGAGTGGTGAAAATGTATTTTAAACTCTGTTTCTGAACATTTTAATCCATGTTTATCTGTGCATTTTACAGAGAATAGTTTCCAGCACCACAATGCAGGCTATGCATATAAGCTTCTCCTGATGTTGCAGTTTCTACTTTGTCAGGACAATCTGTTGTTGAATCACAACTTGTAAGTATTTCTTATTATTTGTAGTTGCATTTTCTATTAACAGTTCTACTTAGAAGTTTTGTGTTGTTGCTACGATCTCCTGCTGGCCAACATTAGTGTTGATATAGACAGTGTTGTTTACTATAGCTTTTTTAAGTTCTCACTTTTGTAAGGTTGTTCACGCCCGTTAGGAAAATTAACCATGTTTTTGTGATTGATTACTGTTTGTATAACCACAGTTTTCCGACAAATAATTATGATTAAATGTTGAATAGCATTTCATCTACGATGTATAAGAAAAACATACCACTCTAAAATGTCCTGTGAAATCCGTGCTTTCAAAGAATTGGGTTGAAATTGCTGCCATCTTCTTTTATATTTACACTAGAGCAGAACTCGTGGTTATGGAGGGCCAGGGCATTTTCCGAACACATGCTAAATGCTGCCAATAACAACACATGGGCCAGCTAACCAATCACAGCACATTTCGTATTTCAGAAGGAGGGGGTTCATCAAAAACGACTCCTTCGGGACAGATTCGGGAGAGAGGAGCAGTAGCCTAAAAATGTAAAATATGTGAAAAATAATGTGTTTTTTGAACAGTAAAGCATGAAAGCATATTCTAGTACACCCCAAAAACAAAATCAAGACTTCGTAAGAGGGCATAATAAATAAGACGTGTCAAGTTTAACTTGAAACATCATTGGTTATCTAATATCTTGTGACGATTATGTGAGGTGACTTTGCAAGCTTGAATTTGTTTAATTCAATGCAAGTGTAAATAAGATTTGAGGGCTATGGTGAGTGATGAGAGGTTTCAGCAATTAATGACTTATATGTTGGCCTTTTCCTCACACAAAGTTGTTGTTGTTGTTGTTGTTGTTTTTTTTGGAGCAACTGACAACTGTCGCTTGATTCGCATAAACAATAAATGCTCAAAGCCTGTACATCCCATCTCCTTTTCTATATTATATGATAAAAAACAAATCCTGGAGGTTTGGAAGAACCTGAGGGTGAATGAATGATGATCAAGATTTTATTTTTGGTTGTCCTATTCCTTTAAAGGTGCATTAAGCAACTTTTCATGTTAAAAATACCCATTTTCTAACCCATACATGCTTAAACAATTGCCTGATGGGCTGAATGAGC
Organism: Scardinius erythrophthalmus; assembly: GCF_964197995.2. Lineage (NCBI taxonomy): Eukaryota > Metazoa > Chordata > Actinopteri > Cypriniformes > Leuciscidae > Scardinius > Scardinius erythrophthalmus. The sequence continues at coordinate 16,806,086 of NC_138233.1, read as the reverse complement.
CCTTCTCTGATCACTGCGATTGTCTCTATAATCCTGTAAAGTAAAATAAATAAGAGGGATTCGGGCCGGAATTTTAGACTGGGCATGACGTCATGCGCGTTCACGGCACGCTCACCTGGCTATGTCTGGCAGGTTTGTGTATTCGTCGCCATTCTCCGTAGAAGATGGATTCTAAGAGACCGGCTTGTAGTTCATTTCAAACACCAACGCAAACTCCACGTAAGATAAAAAAAAAAAAAAAACTTTGTCCGTGAGCGTGCACACTTCTGGTTGCAGTTTCGCTTGCCGCCAGAGGGGGCATAGTTCTGCAAAAACTCAGAGACTTGAGCAATGCACCTTTAATGTGTGCATAAAATCTAGCTTCCTGAAATACCACAGATACCACAGTACCCACGATACTGCCAATCATCATAGTGATACAAGAGCGACCAGCATCACACTCACATTTATTTTGAGGTGCATAACAAAATATAGGCAGCTTTTCCAAAATCTTCTTAACCCTGGCTATGGACAGCTTCTGAAGTGATTGTTTGAGGATGAGAAAGGGACATTGCGCAAGTTTGATGATTGTCACTGCGCATATCTTTGTTTTAGCCTCGTCCATGAATGTGTTACTTTGTTTGTGTATATAAGAAGGGAAAACAATTGTGTGTGACTACGTGCGTTGCCCATGTCAGCAGTAATGAGGGATATTGTTTGCTGCCGTCTGTCACCTAATTAGAGTGACAAGGCCACCAGGGAGAGCCTTACATAGAGGCAATGAGGAGGAACAGCGTGGGAACACGATAAACATAGACAAAATGCCAAAACCGCAGGGCCGCATCTCACCTGCTATACCCCACTCATTCCTCCCAATTCCCCACTCCAAGCAGACAGAGACGGCCCGGAGACATCAGCCAGTGACAGAACTGCAGCCATCAGCATCCATCTGACCACTACAACTGCTGCTAATGAATCAGCAACCAGAAAGGCATCTGCAAACACTTGCTAGGTGCACCAGATATGATAAACTTTAGACATTGTAAAAAAATGGTATGGCGGTAATGAGTTTGGGTATATCAGCAGTCACCACTATTTCTGCAGCGTCTAATTCGGGTAATCCCAATGCTGCTGCCACACACAGCATACCTTCACGACAAACGCACCGGTCATCCTGATGCAAACCATCACTACAGAGTCTCTAAGATGTAGCGTCCCTCAGGTTTAGCCCATGTCCATGAGTGAAGCCAGAAACTCTTGGACTATTACACTCAAATCCATACTTATTACCTTTAAACCCCAGTGACAAAGAGACCATATGATCTTAGCTGAAGGAAAAGAAAATGTCATCTAACATCATAACACCGCATTATGTTCAGCACGGTTTTATTGATTCTCATCATAGGTGCTTTTCTTCATTCATTTAATGGCTCTCCGTGGGAGGGCTTCATCATAATCAGCTTCTGATTAGAAAATCAATCACACAATGGCACCGACTACGGCGTTCTGGAGGTACTTTGTATAATAGGTTCGGAAGAGCCACCCCAGGCCGCACGCCGGAGATT
>NC_138233.1:16692042-16802042 GCF_964197995.2 Scardinius erythrophthalmus | reverse complement strand
GGAGGAGGAGAGAGCACCATGTCAGACGGTTGATCAGATCGGAGGAGGTGGTCCGGTGGTCCGGAAACGGAGGAGGAGAAGGAAGACCTCCTCTGTGACTATTCCGGTGGTCCCAGTTCCGGTGGTCCCAGTTCCGGTGGTCCCGAAACACAGGAGGAGGAGAAAAGGTTCCCTCCGTAACTGTTCCGGTGGTCCCAGTGTCGGTGGTCCCGAGCCCAGTGGTCCTGAGCCCAGTGGTCCCGAGTCCGGTGGTCCCAGTTCCAGTGGTCCCGAGTCCGGTGGTCCCAGTTTCGGTGGTCCCGAGTCCGGGGGTCCTGAGTCCCGGTGGTCCCAGTTCCGGTGGTCTCAACTCCAGTGGTCCGGAGACGGAGGAAGGAGGAAAAGGGCCTCTTCAACTGATTGTCCGGTGGCTCCTAACACGGAGACCATCCCGGAGGTGACTGCCGTCCTTGACGCACCACCCAGGCGTCTTGCTCTGCCCGTCCCGCCCAGGCGTCCTGCTCTGCCGGTCCCGCCCAGGCGTCCTGCTCTGCCGGTCCCGCCCGAGCTGCTCGCCCTGCCGGTCCCACCCCAGCGATCCGTCACGTCTGCCCAGCCAGAGACTGTTCACGTCACGTCTGCCCAGCCAGAGACTGTTCACGTCACGTCTGCCCAGCCAGAGACTGCTCACGTCACGTCTGCCCAGCCAGAGACTGCTCACGTCACGTCTGCCCAGCCAGAGACTGTTCACGTCACGTCTGCCCAGCCAGAGACTGTTCATGTCACGTCTGCCGAGCCAGAGACTGTTCATGTCACGTCTGCCGAGCCAGAGACTGTTCATGTCACGTCTGCCGAGCCAGAGACTGTTCACGTCACGTCTGCCCAGCCAGAGACTGTTCCTGAGCCTATGTCTTCGGACAAGATGGTCGTCGCTGCCGCCGAGCCTGTTTACGTCACGCCTGCCGAGCCTGTCTTCGGACAAGATGGCCGCCGCCAAGCCAGTTCACGTAACGCCTGCCGAGCCTGTGTCCCCAGACAAGATGGCCGCCGTCGAGCCTGTGTCTGAGCCGGTGGTGTCTGTTCCTGAGCCTGAGCCGGTGGTGTCTGTTCCTGAGCCTGAGCCGGTGGTGTCTGTTCCTGAGCCTGAGCCGGTGGTGTCTGTTCCTGAGCCTGAGCCGGTGGTGTCTGTTCCTGAGCCTGAGCCGGTGGTGTCTGTTCCTGAGCCTGAGCCGGTGGTCTCTGTTCCTGAGCCTGAGCTGGTGGTGTCTGTTCCTGAGCCCTCAGTGACCGCGACACTGGCCATTATGGCCACAGCCATGTGGTGTGTGTGGGCTACGCACACACTTGAGCCGGTGGTGTCTGTTCCTAAGCCGGTGGTGTCTGTTCCTGGGCCGGTGATGTCTGTTCCTGTTCCTGAGCCGGTGATGTCTGTTCCTGTTCCTGAGCCGGTGGTGTCTGTTCCTGAGCCGGTGATGTCTGTTCCTGTTCCTGGGCCGGTGGTGTCTGTTCCTGAGCCGTTGGTGCCAGTTCCAGTGCCTGAGCCGGTGGTGCCAGTTCCAGTGCTTGAACCGGTGGTGCCAGTTCCAGTTCCCGAGCCGTGGCCGCCCGAGGGGTCTTCTCCGCCGTGGCCACCCGAGGGGTCTTCTCCGCCGTGGCCGCCCGAGGGGTCGTCTCCGCCGTGGCCGCCCGAGGGGTCGTCTCCGCCGTGGCCGCCCGAGGGGTCGTCTCCGCCGTGGCCGCCCGAGGGGTCGTCTCCGCCGTGGCCGCCCGAGGGGTCGTCTCCGCCGTGGCCGCCCGAGGGGTCTTCTCCGCCCTGGCCGCCCGAGGGGTCGTCTCCGCCGTGGCCGCCCGAGGGGTCGTCTCCGCCCTGGCCGCCCGAGGGGTCTTCTCCGCCCTGGCCGCCCGAGGGGTCTTCTCCGCCCTGGCCGCCCGAGGGGTCTTCTCCGCCCTGGCCGCCCGAGGGGTCTTCTCCGCCCTGGCCGCCCGAGGGGTCTTCTCCGCCCTGGCCGCCCGAGGGGTCGTCTCCGCCCTGGCCGCCCGAGGGGTCGTCTCCGCCCTGGCCGCCCGAGGGGTCGTCTCCGCCCTGGCCGCCCGAGGGGTCGTCTCCGCCCTGGCCGCCCGAGGGGTCGTCTCCGCCCTGGCCGCCCGAGGGGTCGTCTTGCCCTGGACTCCCGAACTTTGTGTCCCGCCCTGGACTCCCGAACTTTGTGGGCTTCCCTGGATGTCCCTCCCGTCCCGCCCTGGTCTGTCCCTCCCGTCCCGTCCGAGTCTTGTGGAGCGTCTGGTAGCCGCTCCTTAAGGAGGGGGTAATGTCACATGTCTGTCCTGTCTTGTGCTGCACATGGGTGTTTGTTGTTTTGTGCCATGTGCTCTCCTGTCTATTGTCTAGCCCCTCCCATCTTGTTATGTGATTATTGGTTAATTTGTCCCACCTGTCTGTCTCGTTACCCTCCTTTGTTTGTTCCCCTATTTAACCTCCTTGTGTTTGTAGTCTTGTGCTGGTTCGTTGTCCGAGTTACCTGTCCTTGATGGTCCTGTCTGTTGGATACCTGAGTTCTGAGTTTTTGTACTTCGTCTGTGTTTGTTTATTAAATCTCCTCTGCACTTGAATCCTCGTCTCTCGTTTAGTGTTCCGTGACAGGAAGCTTGTTTCTGCCACAGAATACTTTTTATCTCACATTTCTGACTTTTTTTCTTCATAATTTTCTCAGAATTGTAAATTTTCTCAATTTTCTCAAAATGTATTATGTCAGAATTGCAGGATATAAACTCAAAATTGCGAGATATAAACTCACAATTGCAAGAAAAAAAAAGTAAAAATTGCAGGATATAAACTAACTGACTTTTTTACTCAGAATTTTATTTCTCGCAATTCAGGCGTTTTTTTTTTTTCTCAGAATTGTGAGCAGAAGATTTTTGAGCAGAAAATACTTTTTTCTCAGATTTGCACATTTAAATCTCACAATTCTGAATTTATAACTCGCATTTGGGACTTTATATCACGCAATTCTGACTTTATAACTTGCAATTACATTTTTTTTTTTTTTTTTTTTTACTCAGTGGTGGAAACAAGCTTGATAGTTTGCTGTTCATGGTTCATGTTTACGAAACAAGTTCAACTGATCATCTATTCCATCTGCTCATATATGTGTTACTATAATGAAATGACAAGATCTGATAATTGCTCCGAAACTTGAGGGAGGCCAAACATTTTTTCATCTGTATATTCTGGTGGAAAAAGAAAGGAGAGAAAGATAGGGAGGCGGGATGAAAGTAAGCCAAAGGAAAGAAGAAAAAAAAAGAATGTAAGAAAATAAATGGAAAGTTACTGAAAAACAGAAAGGAGCAAAAGACAAAAGTATAAAAAAAAATTCAAAGGCAAAAGGAAGAAAAGGTAAAAGAAAGGGCAAAAGGAACGGTGAAAAAGAGAGCAAAAGAAAAAGGTAGGGTAAAATAAATGGTAAAATAATGAAAAAGGCAAAAAAAGAAAGGGTAAAAGCAAAAAGAAAAGAGACAGGATAATAATAAATTAAAGAAGGTAAGGGGAAAGGATAGAAAAAAAGAAAGAAAAAGTAAAAAAGAAAAAAAAAAGAAAATAAAAAAAGAAAGAGAGAGAAAGAGAAAGGAAAAAGGATAAAAGAGAAAAAAAGGGAAAAAAAATAAAGGAAAAGGAAAAAAGAGAAGCCCTGTTCTTAATATAAATCAGTTTGGAAAAATATGCAGCAAAATAACATGTGACCATTTTGAAACCTTAGCCAATTACAGTACAGAAAATGAACACCACTCTATAAGCTAATTCAGTGTACAAGTGATGCTCCACTCAAAAAAAAAAAAAAAAAAAAAAAAAAAAGAGAAATACTGACAACACACACATCAAGAAGCCATTCTGCATGCTCCGCTTTTATTTATGGCAGCTTTTCACATCTTCACAGGAGCTTCTCTTGCTTTTGCTTTTTATTTTGTGAATTCTTGTTTAGCATTCACAGGTGTGTTCATGTAATCTTAAAATCTGAGCTAGCATAGCCACACTACTGGGCTCAGTGTTACTGCTACGTGAGGGGCTCAGGCAGAGTGTAAATTGGATCCAGAACCCTTAATAGAAGCCATCACAGAGCTCTGCACTGCAAGCGACGTGATCAGTAGAATATCAAACAGAATATGGCGGGTGCGATATTGAGGTGACTATGTGTGAACAATGACACATGATTTGTTTTGGCGTGACTCCCACTATTTCCCACGTAACACAGAGTCTCTGCAAGTCCACTGTGCTTTGATTGGCTTGGACAGAGAAGGAAGCTATCAATAATTAAGTAGCTGAGGGTGAGGGAGATATGACACATCACGGCTTATTCTGCACAGGCACGAAGCGCTCAGGACTGCAATATTGATCTGACCAGCCTAATCCAATGCATATGTAAAAAATGTTCAGGTAAGACTGGAAAGACTGGAAAAACTGAAAGAACTCTCTGAGAAAACAAAGGAAATTAACATTTGAACTCTCTCTTGTGAAATATAGGGGTTATGAGCAACATTCTTCCGGGTTCTACAAAACAGGGTTAACCGGCCGTCAGCTACTGAGGTAAACACAGCGTAGTAATGGCGACCTTCTATAGCCGCTGTTTACAGGAGCTACCCGAATATCAATTTCCGATGTACACCGTATTGCCAAACGGACGTCCAGAGCCCCAAGTACAAGGGATATAAGTTTTACGCCTCCTCATTTATTCATAATTATGAAGGTATGTAGTATATGTAGCTTTTGCTAATGGCACCCGATATAGCGTTAGCTAACTATCAGTTGTTTAGCCTTTTATTTTTGCTCGCAGACGATTAAAACAATCAAATGGAGACCGCATTTTAGCGATGGGGTTATAGTACCAACAGTATAATTACTATGATGTCCTGTGTGTTTATGCTGGTCAACCTTCAATTATGTATTATTGACCCGCGGCGTCCCTTCCCATTCCCATTCAAGGTCTCGGTGTGGCCGGGTGTGCTCGGTCCCTCTCCCCCGCCGTTCGGCGGGATCCCTTGGGGGGCCGACGGAGGTGCGGTCTGTCGGGTCCCTGGTCTCACCGAGGCAGGCTCTCCGGGGACCAGGGGAAACCGACTGTTTAATTAAAACAAAACATCGCGAAGGCCCACGGCAGGTGTTGATGCGATGTGATTTCTGCTCAGTGCTCTGAATGTCAAAGTGAAGAAATTCAATGAAGCACGGGTAAACGGCAGGAGTACTTTCCCCGACACAGAGCAGATCGGCACACAACAACAACTGCTGTTCGGATGTTCCCATTTCTGATATTTCAACATTCGTGACATTTTAAACAAATTAAAACAAATACACTAAAGTTTGATCAGAAATAAGAATTTTATTATAATAAGCGAAAATTAACAGTTACCTCAGAGATCACCTACCACTGCAGATGTGTACGGAAATGAAAAGTGGAAATGATTAGACCTGTTTTCCGGTTTGAATGCTGGGCGCTCTGCATAACCCCTATTAGCATCACCATTTGAGATGCAAGTCTCACCTCAGTATCATTCTAATCTACATCTCTTTCCCTCTTCCCCCATCCTTCTCTCTCTCATGCTGAGATCTCCAAAATTCACCCAAAAATCTATATCAGGGGTTTTCAAAGTGGGGGCCGCGGCCCCCTGGGGGGCCGCCAGGGGGCGCCAGGGGGGCCGCAGCAAGTTGGGGAAAAAAGCGGAAAAAAGTAAAAAAATATATATTTATAAAAAATATTAAATATTTGCTAATATGAGTATTGTTATGAAATAACATTATAATAATTTGTTGCATAGCCTATCTTAACATTATACTTTTAATGTTAATATTTTAGAGATGAACTGATTGATCGGCTAGTGACAAGAATTGGCCGATTTTCACGTGATTTTCAGTCTGACATATGCCGATTCAAATGCACTCGGGCGCCGCATGAATAACATGATCGCGCAACATCAGCATCACACATGCACACAGAACGCACATGTAGGAAACATTGTGAATTACGGTCGATTCAGACCGCGAGCGGCGCGCGAGCAGCGCGATTTTTTTTCCGGCGTGCACTCACTGAGAGTGCATTCACACCGCGAGCAGGAGCAGCGCGTGAGCGTCAAGCAGGAGCGTCGCGTGAGCAGCAGTGAAGCGGAGGGTTTCGGCGCCGAGTCTATTTTTGCTGCGCTGCTCACGCTCAATTAAAGTGAAGGCACACTTTTGATGGACAAAATAAATATGATTTCACACAAAAAGTACCTAAAATGCACATATTGCATGTATAGTGTGTTTGAACAAGAACTGGAGTAGGATTTTTGCCTTCATTTTCTTTTCTGACATAGCCTACTAAAGAAAATGAAGACAAACATATTTATAGAAAATGTATTAATTTAAACTTGTTTTTATTAATCAGTTTGGGTAAAAGTGGTGTTTTATTATATATAGGCTATATTGGGGCTGGAGGAATTAACGCGTTAATCTTTGCGATTAATTTGAAATGTTTAACGCGTTAAAAAAATAACGCATTTAACGCAGCACTTTTTTTTTTGCCTCGTTTTAATGATTTCCTGTTGCGGCTGCTATTAAAAAGCCGAAAATATGTGGATCGGGTTTCATTCTCGAGCAGCTTTAATGAGCGGGTCTTTTCCGCTCCGTGTGCGCCGCCGCACTCTCCGTTCCGTGTGTGTGTGTGTGTGTGTGTGTGTGTGTGTGTCGGCCATAGGTGTCGGCGCGCTGCGCGTTCTGCTCTGTCGTTCACGGCCCAAACGCTCCAATCATGTACCGATCACGCACTGGAAAAGCAAGTCCGCTCAAATAAGGTGAAATTTCTCTCTAGACTTCTGTTTGCTGCGCTGTTATTCATGCTGGGCAACAATGTTAAAGGGATAGCTCACCCAAAAATGAAAATTCTGTCATTTACTCTCCCTCAAGTTGTTCCAAACCTGTATGATTTCCTTTCTTCTGCTAAACACAAAAGAAGATATTTTAAAGAAGGTTTGTAACTAAACAGTTGCTGGTCCCCATGACCATATATTTTTTTTTTTCCTATATGGAAGTCAATGGGGTCCATCAGTCGTTTGGTTACCGACTTTCTTCAAAATATCTTCTTTTGTGTTCAGCAGAAGAAAGAAAGTCATAAAGGTTTGGAACAACTTGAGGAAGAGTAAATGAGGACAGAATTTTTAATTTTTGGGTGAACTATTCCTTTAAAATGACCTGCTCTGATCACATGCTATGTGTAATAATAGCTTTTTTAGGACTATAGTTTATTTTTATAATTAGTAAAAAAAAAAAAAAAATTGAAAAAAAAAATCTTAAATTGATTATGTTGATTGATTATTGAAAAAGAATAATACATTGATATATTGATGTTTAATATTATTTTAATATAGGGCTATTTTCTGTTCCTTTTTTCTGGTGATTCTAAGTTTTAATTATTGATGATTACAAGCTTGGAGGAAATGCAATTAATTGCAATTAATTACAGCAAATTGTGCAAGTAATTAGTTAATTTTTTCTAATCGATTCCCAGCCCTAATATATATATATATATATATATATATATCTGATGTTCACCTAGATGTTTTATTTATTTATTTCTACACGTGCCGTAGTATTGTCGATGGGTTCAATAACACATCCTGCAAAAGGGGGGCCTTGGCCAGAACCTAGTGGTATTTGGGGGGCCTTGGCATGGAAAAGTTTGGGAACCCCTGATCTATATGGTTTAATGTGAACAATTATTAAACAATGTACAAAACTATACATATCTGGTATCATTTGAAATGTCGACTGGTACAAAGGTCTCATTCTCCACAGAAGTAAACCAAAAGGTAATAACGTTTTTAAGAGTTTAGAAATATCTTGCTTACAGAGGAGGGTGTGTCCTCCAGGCAAATGGCATCCTGTTCTCAAAAGGTGTAAAATCTGAATGCAAATTCCCATTGTTAGCAAATTTTTCCATGTGAAAGAGGTTTCTGTCTTGGTCTGTGTATTCAAAGAAAGAGCACAAGAGGCTCAGGGCAATTTGTAATGAGATCGGTCCATAATGCTGAGTGCCATTCAGACACTCAGTATTATGTATTTATTGAGTCAGGTACATCTTTTACTCTTTATCTCTGAGCATTTGATGTTATTGTATTGATTATTTTTGAACTGATTATGAAATTGGCATGATACATTTACCTGACATAATACATTGTTACATTTGATTTTGTTCTGACTTACTCTGAAATTATTTTCCCAAGTAGATTAAACGGATTCGTATGTTACCGCAAATCTGCGTCAGATTAGTGATGGACTAGATTCCAGTTTTGAGTGGAGCATAGGGCACACCAACTGCGATTTTAGAGTTCCAGCTAATATTTGGCACTAATTCAAGTGTACTTGTTTTGTAAAGACTAAAAGGGAATATCCGTTTAGGACAGCAAACTGATGATCGACCAACCTAAACAGGGTGAGTCTTACCTCTGTTTAATGTAATGTTACTTTAGTCAAGTGTACGTGGGAAACCATGGCATGACCAAACCAAAGCTACTATCAGAGAAGTATATTGGTCGGCTTATATCTGTAGTAGTGGTCATGACCTCTGTCTAAAGGAAACGTTACTTTAAAGCTACAATATGTCAGTTTTTTTTTTGTTTTTTTTTTGACTGCTAGGGGTCGCTAACCTCTTAACAATAACAAAGGCGTAGGTTGATGATGCAGTGATAAACAGAATGATGGGACTTGCTGTCATGCTGATGGATCTAATAATGTTTATGGATGAGTGAAAACATTCATGTTTTTAACATGACTGTGGTATGAAGCAGGGCACAATTGCCAATAAGAGACAAATATCAGCACCACACGCGAGTCCCACGTATATAATGGAATAAGGACATTTTATTCTATACCGAACTACCCGCAAGTGCTGAATTACTACTCACACAGGTCAGTTTATTTGACAAATTAAACTTGTGAGGTAACGCAGTGTTGTTTCACTTGGTCTAACGTTAAACTATCATACTAAGCAGCATTTGAGTGTGTTGAAAGTTATAATGTTATTCTATGTGTTAGTTTGTTTTCTATGTGAGACTAGCAGTAAGCTACAGTGCTATGCATAAGTTTAGACACCCATGCTAAAGTTGACTAAAAAGAGGAATAAAAAATCATCTTTTGGAAATTGAACTTAATGCCTTAATTAAAAAAATTAGGAAAAATCCAACCTTTAAGGACACCAATTTTCTTTGTGAATGAATAATGTATCGTAAATAAATAAATGTTCTTACTTAAAATACAGGGTGCATAAGTTTGGACACCCCTATGTTAAATTCCCATAGAGGCAGGCAGATTAAAGGCCAGTTACTTCATGGATCCAGGATACTATGCATCCTGATAAAGTTCCCTTGGCCTTTGGAATTAAAATAGCCCCACATCATCACATAGCCTTCACCATACCTAGAGTTTGGCATGGTTTTATTTCAGTTAGCCTAATAGCTAGTTTGATTTGCATTGAGAGATGATCTTATGGAAAGTACTCCATGCCAATCTCTAGGTATGGTGAAGGCTATGTGATGATGTGGGGCTATTTTAATTCCAAAGGCCAAGGGAACTTTATCAGGATGCATAGTATCCTGGATCCATGAAGTAACTGGCCTTTTAAAATAAAAATCTGCCTCTATGGGAATTTAACATAGGGGTGTCCAAACTTATGCACCCTGTATTTTAAGGAAGAACATTTATTTATTTACGATACATTATTCATTCACAAAGAAAATTGGTGTCCTTAAAGGTTGGATTTTTCCTATTTTTTTAAATTAAGGCATTAAGTTCAATTTCCAAAAGATGATTTTTTATTCCTCTTTTTAGTCAACTTTAGCATGGGTGTAGCAACTTATGCATAGCACTGTAGATCAACATTAAAATAACATACTGATCATATTCTAACATTTCATCATGTTGAGCTATATAAAATTGATTTCTCTTATGTACATTTGCTCACCTGACTAATAAAGTACATGCAAGAACAGCGTCCCTGTCAAGTCGTGACTCGTGAAGCTCTGTCAAGTCCAAGTTAGTCGCGGACGTGGAGCTCTCGGCATCTCGAAAACGCCACGCCAATATTGATCCTCGTTTTAGTTCTCCTTTTGTCCCAAAGTCTGCTTGCCACGGTCCATAATGTTTGAACAAAAACAACAACAGCGTGCTGCTTGACGTTATGCACTACGCAGTTGTTCACATCTGTCACCATGGTTACTATGGCAGTACAAGCGGAAACCAGGGATAACGCGGATATTTCTTCATTGACAGGCGACAAGTGAAGAGGGATGGGCACTTTTAAAAATTGTGAATTTCTCTGAATTTACAAATTCTTGGAAACATTTAGGATAATGGAAGTACACAATTGAAAGAAATATATAACACTGTGCAAGTGGTTTTGGGATATTTTCATACAAAATTCTTACATATTGTACCTTTACTTCAAGTGTATACAACCAAGGGGGCTATACAAAAATATATTTGATTATGTAAGTGTTAATGCGATCGCCAAAGGCATTAGCCAATTACCTCTGTTTAGTGACCTGAAGCTGGCCAGTTTGTGATCGTGAGACCTGTGTTATAAACGGCTGGTGTGAAGACCTCAAAGCGACATAGTTTCCTAATCTGAATGGGTAAAATATAAAGTGAAGAGTTAAACAGAACAGTCAAATGTATTGCTAAACTATTATATAAATGACCAATAACAAATTGTCATTCCAACCTAAATTCGAGATTGTGATAAAATGGAGTCAGATAAAACCTTAACTGGAATCAAATTACTTTGCCACGTGGAAAAGACAGTAACACGCAGTAACCTTCACCTGCTTACCGGTGTCACGAATACACACAGGAATCAGGAGATCCAAGAGCAGTATGAAAGTGGTGTTTATTAAAGGGTAATCCAACTCATAGTCGTCCAGGCAAGGTCAAAATCCAAGTTAGCAATCCAATACAAATAAACAAAACAAGAAACAAGCAAGAAAGACAGACCTCAGAAGTGTGGTGACCATATACAACGACTCCGTGACCAACACTAAAACAGACAGGGTATATATACACAAGTGCTGACAAGGTGACGAGAAACAGCTGAAAGACAATGAACAATCAGTGACAGACAGGAATTGTGGGAAATGCAGTTCAGAATAGTGACAGACACCGTGGGGAAGGAGGACATCTAGTGGTGACCCAGGGAACATAAACCAGACACTGTGACATAACCCCCCCTCTACGGAGCGGCTACCAGACGCTCCAAGACCCACAAAAAACAAACAAAACAAGAGCTCAGGAGGGAGGTGGAACGGTGGAGGATCAGGGGGAGGGATGGGGGGCCAGGTCCATGAAGGGGAACAGGAACAGAGGATGACGGTTTAGCCAGCTGCCAGGGCGAAACAGACAGTCCATCGGACGGCCAGGATGAAGCAGACGGCCCATCGGGCGGCCAGGGCGGAGACTTTCCTTCAGGCGGCCAAGGCAGAGCAGATCGTCCATCGGGCGGCCAGGGTGGAGACTTTCCCTCGGGCGGCCACGGCGGTGAAGACCCCTCGGGCGGCCACGGCGGTGAAGACCCCTCGGGCGGCCACGGCGGTGAAGACCCCTCGGGCGGCCACGGCGGTGAAGACCCCTCGGGCGGCCACGGCGGTGAAGACCCCTCGGGCGGCCACGGCGGTGAAGACCCCTCGGGCGGCCACGGCGGTGAAGACCCCTCGGGCGGCCAGGGCGGTGAAGACCCCTCGGGCGGCCACGGCACAGGAACTGGAACAGACACCAATGGCTCAGGAACTGGAACTGGCACCAACGGCTCAGGCACTGGAACTGGCACTGGAACTGGTACCACCCGCTCAGGCACTGGAACTGGCACCACCGGCTCAGGCACTGGAACTACTGGAACTGGCACCACCGGCTCGGGCGGTGAAGACCCCTCGGGCGGCCACGGCACAGGAACTGGAACAGACACCAATGGCTCAGGAACTGGAACTGGCACCAACGGCTCAGGCACTGGAACTGGCACTGGAACTGGTACCACCCGCTCAGGCACTGGAACTGGCACCACCGGCTCAGGCACTGGAACTACTGGAACTGGCACCACCGTCTCGGGCACTGGAACTGGCACCACCGGCTCGGGCACTGGAACTGGCACCACCGGCTCGGGCACTGGAACTGGCACCACCGGCTCGGGCACTGGAACTGGCACCACCGGCTCGGGCACTGGAACTGGCACCACCGGCTCGGGCACTGGAACTGGCACCACCGGCTCAGGCACTGGAACTGGCACCACAGGCTCAGGTTCAGGAACAGACACAGACACAGACACAGACACAGACACAAACACAGACACAAACACAGACACAAACACAGACACAGACACAGACACAGACACAGACACAGGCTCAGGCTCAGGAACAGACACAGACACAGACACAGACACAGACACAAATACAGACACAAACACAGACACAAACACAGACACAGACACAGGCTCAGGAACAGACACAGACACAGACACAGACACAGGAACAGACACAGGCTCAGGAACAGACACAGGCTCAGGAACAGACACTGGCTCCGGCTCAGGAACAGACACTGGCTCCGGCTCAGGAACAGACACTGGCTCCGGCTCAGGAACAGACACTGGCTCCGGCTCAGGAACAGACACTGGCTCCGGCTCAGGAACAGACACTGGCTCCGGCTCAGGAACAGACACTGGCTCCGGCTCAGGAACAGACACTGGCTCCGGCTCAGGAACAGACACTGGCTCCGGCTCGGCAGCGGCCATCTTGTCCAAAGACCCAGGCTCAGCGGTGGCCATCTTGTCCAAAGACCCAGGCTCAGCGGCGGCCATCTTGTCCGAAGACACAGGCTCGGAAAATGTGACGTGAACAGGCTCGGCGGCGGCCATCTTGTCCGAAGACACAGGCTCGGCGGCGGCCATCTTGTCCGAAGACACAGGCTCACCAGCGGCCATCTTGTCCCCTCTCCGTCTGCGACGGCGAGACGGTGGCACCACTTGATCCTCCACCATCCCAGAGTCGAAGGGGGGCCATGGTGGAGAGCGGTGCTGGACTCCCCCTCGACCCACCAGTCCTCCGCGACCTCCACGGGTCCCACGGAAAACTACCAGGCGGGTTCCCCTAAACAAATCTCTCCTCTCCCGCGCGGCGGCCGGGGAAGAGAAGCCCGAAAACATACCGCTGGATCCTTCTGTGACGGAGTCGTTCTGTCACGAATACACACAGGAATCAGGAGATCCAAGAGCAGTATGAAAGTGGTGTTTATTAAAGGGTAATCCAACTCATAGTCGTCCAGGCAAGGTCAAAATCCAAGTTAGCAATCCAATACAAATAAACAAAACAAGAAACAAGCAAGAAAGACAGACCTCAGAAGTGTGGTGACCATATACAACGACTCCGTGACCAACACTAAAACAGACAGGGTATATATACACAAGTGCTGACAAGGTGACGAGAAACAGCTGAAAGACAATGAACAATCAGTGACAGACAGGAATTGTGGGAAATGCAGTTCAGAATAGTGACAGACACCGTGGGGAAGGAGGACATCTAGTGGTGACCCAGGGAACATAAACCAGACACTGTGACAACCGGAAACTGTCGTTGGACCGATTGGGCAGGCTTTACACAGCCTAGAGGATCTGCTGCATCTGTAAGAGCTCTTCAAGTTCCAGTTGTAGGCTGCAGTCGTTCCATCTTCGCTTTCATTCCTTTGCAAAGTAGATGCTGTGAAATTCTCCATGCAACCAATTACAGGAATCCGACCTTGAGTTAAGTTGCAGCCAATGGCTAAATACCAGACCTCAGCTCTTATTCAAATGCAATATGCATTTCTCTTGCTTTCTTTCTCCATCAACTACCCGCAGAGGGTGGCCCTAAACGTTTTATAGCTGAATTACAGTTTCAAGTCAGCATCATGCAAATAAATGGGCCTTTGTTGACCTTGGTCATGAAGGTCTTTCTGAAATAAGCATGCACACCTTGCTTTAGCTATGCCTGTCTTTTCATATTAGTTAAATGACCTGATAAATGAAAATCCCTGATGACCATTGTGTGTGTCTGTGTGAGTGTGTAGATTATGCGTGTAGAGAATCACCACTTGCCAATGATTAAAGATAGCTTGACTGACAGATGTAGCTATCTCTAAACCTGTTCTTCTCTGGTTTCTTTTGAAGTAATGGAAGAATGCGGAGGAGGATGAAAAGAGAAAAAGACTGCATGTGTATATGGTAGAAAGAGAGAGTTTTTTCATCTATTTTTTATTTTATTTTAGTTCTGTATATCTAGTGAATGGGGAGTATGTCTAGTGAATCGGAAAAAGCAAATGCACTGAAATTTTGAATGTACATAAATTGGAGACAACTTTTCCAAAATTGTTCGCAAACAATAAAACCTATTCAATGAAAGGTACAAAAACATATATGTTTCCCTCAGATGTTTTCTGTGCTGTTTCATTACTGTTACATTGATATAACCCTATGTATTTTTATGCATTTTTTATAAAAGCATTTTTAAAACTACATTATATTATGCTTTGATATGATTATTACTGAACTTAGAGTGGTCAAATAGTAACATTAATTTCATGACTGTATCCTTACTATTGTCAAATCGAGTTGGTGTAAAAAAAAGTATATATATTTGGGTCTCTGAGGGTTAAATGTGTGGGGACACTTCAATAATATTAGTTGTTTATTTTAACATGATGATGGTGTATGAGTGACTTAGAAAGTTTGGTTTTACTTTGCATTATTGCGAGAACATTTCAGAACTCTGGATTAGTTTAGTTTGTTGATACCTTCACATGTGTGTGAGTGTTAAATTGTGCTGATATCTATAGTATTCAGCCTGGTGTTTATTTATGAGACAATTTAGTGTGGATATTTAAGTGACTCACTTCATTTCGTTTTCATACATTAAACTTTAAACTGTCAGTACAATTTGTGGATTAACTTTTTCTGGCAGTTCTGCTTCTGCCATTTACAAATTCATGTATCTCTACAGTTGTTCCATTAATCTGTCACCCTATTTCTTAAAGTTCCCCTGTGGTGAAAATCAGGCTTTCAATGTTTTTTTTTTTTTTTTATTTGTCTATATGATGTTTTTAATTTGCTTTAAGACAAAACAAGTCAACACCATTGTTGAGTATTTTCTCTTTAAAACTGCAGTGAACCAAAGACAGTCTCAGAAACGCGGTTTGAAATCGCTGGTGTTTCTGACAAACTTACCTTGTAACCAATCATGTCTACGTGTGATCATCCACGAGTGGATCTGTGAGCTGGTGTAAGTGGATGGGGACGGTTCTAATATGCATATTCATAGAACCGCGTATACTAAATGAGGCAAGGGCGTAGAGTTACATTCAAGCTATTTTAAGGCTTGAATAATTTTTTTGTCAATGAAAAACTTTTAAATATGTAATTTTGGTGATCAAAGATGAGTTTTAAGGGATAAAATGATTGACTACGGGGGGCTTTAAGATCGAAAGAACCTTTTTTGCTTTAGCATCAGTCAGTGTTTTAGCATTGTGGGCACAAGTCACCTCCTTCCAAACAAATCTATTGTAAGATTTCTATTGCTTGTCTAAGATCCAATTTGATAACCTGTTTTTTAATTTATCATTATGTATAGAGAAGTAGAATAGACCAAATCAGATTTGGCCTATTTAGTGATTCAAATCAGTGTGTATTTTTGAAAAGCTTGACAGCCTCCAATTAAAGGCCTCACTCTCGACAGGGACATCTCTATTTGCTGGAACTCTCTCCAGGTTTTAATAACACAATCTGGTCTGTGAGACCTCTGTTACGTCGTATTAATGTGTGTCATTTCTCACCGTGGCATGAGCAGACGGCAGTTTGTCTGTTGAACACATGTGAGTATTAAAAAAGGGCACCACACAACTGTTAATACGATATGAGAGAGAGGAGACGTGCCATATAAACTATTGGACAACAGAGAGAGTTGTTACTAAAGCAAGTGTCACTGAGCATAGAAATGCATGAAGCCAAAAGAAAAAAAGAAACAAAATGTATTTTTAATGATTTTATTGAGTGGAGACGGAACTGAATGCAAGCTTGTAGTAGGTTGAAAGAAAGGGGCAGGGTTTAAGCAGACTAAACGATTGGAGAAATCCAGCACACGTCACCAAGTTCACCCTGAAGATTACGCTGACATTCTGATGAAATATTATGAGGTCAAAAAAGTTTGAAAATGAAACATGCATGGTTGAATTGGTCACAGTTACACAAGATGCATTCAGATACAGTAAATGCGTTCAGGTCTATTTATTGAGTAGGCCTGATTTGGAGCGTTTTAGATCTGTGAAGACAACATGATCACAGTTGTGAGATCAAAGAGGGGAGGAATTGAGCATGACTGTTTTAGCCAGCTCTCAGCATCCTGCTAAGAAGTAAAGAAGCAAACACATGTATAGTTGAGTGAAGCAAAGAAGACAGTGGGTAAAGGAAGTGCAGGTGAGAAGCTGTGTGATTTATAGTTTAGTAAAAGCACTGTTGTATCTAAAGCCATTTCAGCCTTGTTTAGACTGTCAGTGCAAATCTGATTTTTTGTGTATATCAGATTGAAATCAGCAGCAAGCATTAGCCGTCATTTCACCATCTAGATTAACTATAGACCTGAAATAATCTGGCTATGAGTAACCCACTTACCTTGCCAAAATAACCTTGAATTTGGTTTGTCGAATTTGTCATTTTTGCCAAAATAACTTGTGAGATGTATGATATTCCATCATGCAAGCAAAGCCAACAGTGATTACAAGGTGTTTAGTTTCAATTATTTGGTATGTTATCTAATTGATGACTAGTCTATTCTTGGGCTATGGTTAGACGTCTAAAAAATGTTCACTGACATCCCAAGTTTTGCCTGATTTTAGCCTAGACATCAGGGCTGTGTTTGCATGGCTATTAGACGTCTTTTAAATGCAAAATTTCTTGCTGGGATCATATTTAGCTAATGTGAATGGTGAAAATTCCCATGAAATCTGATTTGTACAAATCCTTTTCAAGCTACATTTATATGTGGTTTGAAATCATATTCAAATCTCATTTCTGGAAGTCTGAGAAAATAATCTGGAAGTCTGACCACTCTGTGTAGCTTTTTCACTTATGCCACTTTCTCATGCCACGTATAACGCATTCACATCAGACTTTGTGGCAGAGACAAGGTTGTGTTGTCAATGTGCAGGTTGTGCAGATAATCATAATAGAATGGCGACATCTCAAAAATAAAGCCATGCATGCCAACCTCCTACATTTCTGCAGTTGCTTTATTAGATGTAGCAGTGTAGCGCCACTGCTACACATTGTCATACATTGCAAATCCCTACATGTTGTTTCTGGAATAGGCCTACCAACGCAACGGCATTGCTATAGAAACCAACACAGATATTCCAGAAAACAAACGAATGCCACGTGACACACAAATCGGATTTGAACAGTTCTGATACACAGTGTCAATCATTTAGATCACATTCCAATCGGATTACACAAATTATCGTATTTGGACTAGTCTTGTTGCCCTTTTTGTATGAAAGTGATGTTAGGTAATAAAACAGTGGTAAAGTTTTTGATGCTAAACGAAGCGGAAAAGCTATCTCACCGAAACAGCATGACTGACGATTGCTATGCAAACATGCACACACACACACAAACTGCAAGTCAGCGACGGAAAAAGCAGCAGAAGAAAGCATCTTGAGCGGAAGTACGTTGAGAAGCGCAGATGCACATGTTCTCTGACTGCAGCATAATGAGGTACTGCGGGGCGTCGATTTCACTTACAGCACTCGAGATGTCACGAATTAAAAATGCATGTCCTCTTAACGAGGAAACAGTTCTAATTAAGTGAGAGTAATTCTGCGTTATTTCTCTGAAATAGAGACATGAATACTTAATGATTGGCATAGTAGTGTTTAATACCTCATGTTAGGTGCCATATGTCTTACAGGTGCTTTCTAATGTTTTTACTCGTGTGCTAAAAGAGAGAGAGAGAGAGAAAAAGACATCAGAAAGAAAATAGCATGGTGTGGTAAAAATAGCATTTTATTGCTGTCTTTTTACAGAATACACCAGCATCTTTGCCTTGATGCCTTGGACTTCATGCCTGGGCCTTGCTCAGCGAAACAAACAAAAATGTAGCATATATGTGGTTCGCAGCATGTAAGGAAAGTAGTCTTTATACATTATTAACCTATAGCAATAACACAACTTAACATAAATGACCAGCACTGTGAATATTTAAATTAACAATCTTCAATGCAAACATGCCTCCTTTCCTTTTGAATGAGGTTCATTATAGAATGCACCAGATTTACATTTGGTAGTATCAAATTATAGTAGTATCAAAATTTGGTAGTATCAAATTGGTAGTATATAATAGTAGGAGGTAAATGAAAGTTTATCTAAGAAGACATTTTTGATCATGGAAACAGAAATTGTAGCCTGTGTGTGTGTGTGGGGGGGGGGGCTTATGCAGATTTGTTAGATTTATGATGGATATTCAAATGTATTATCGATTTGAATTACATTAGTGTATTAACTGTTTTCTTTACTAAAAAGAAGTTAATGTGGAAATATGGAAATTTTTATCACTTAATCTTTTGTTCCTTCTCACGCTTGCATGTTCATGTGGCCTTTCATTTATAGGCCTATTAACTTGCACATGCAAAATGCATTCAGACTGAGGCAACAGCCCCAATTTTGCCAGAAGACTATCTTGCGGCATTACTACATTTGCATTATTTATTTTGCAAAGTGTTATGTGCTAAACTAATGCAGACATCTGGAATATCTCCTGCTACCTATAGTGCTGTCATCATGACATCTGAATGCCAAAATTCAGGTATGTGACTCCCATACCACTCACTCGATGTATGAACAGGTTTAAATGTCAGTGCAGATAACGACGAATCTTAGATAAGTGGAGAAATGTCGTCAGATTTAAATCCAGGTGCTTGTACATTAATTTTGACAAGTATTAATGTGACCTTTAGATAGACGTGTCTAGACATACTAGATCTACTCTACTCAACATCACCTGTTGATTCATTTATTTTTTTTTATATTTATTTTTTTATTTTTTATTATTATTATTAGGTTGAAGAAAGGAAACTTGGGGGTGCTTTTTATTCTTGGTCCAAAGTTTGATTCCTCTGTAACTGGTAATAACTTAAGAAGAAAAGATGTCAGGATTTTATTTATGTTTTGTTATGTTGGATTTATCACCAAAAAATGTAACATAAGAAAACAGACTGAACTCTGATGACTATATAATTTATGAATCTTGAGCCCCCTAAGGCCCCTCAGCCTCTCCTTTCTGCCGAATCTGTTTACCTTCAAAATGACCCTCAAAGAAAAGCATGTGAATTATTACACGTTAAATGAGGAAAAGGCTTTATCTGTCTGTTGTGGGAGTTAATGAATGTCATAGTTAGTTGATACTGGATTCATCTTATGTTCTTATCCACCAATCACCACTCTGGAAGTGAATACTGGGAATTAAGATCATGAATTTTAATGATGTCCTTTTTTCTTCTGCTCTTTCAAAATGTATTTTGAGGCGCCACCTTTGATATATGTGTGAGCGTGATTGCTCACAGCATTAAGTGTTGTAAAATCATTAATTGCAATTATTAAATTAAACGTGCATGCATTTTAATAGTATTTCTAGAATGTCTTTGATTCTGTGCTAACTGAGATATATTGGATAAAGTGATGGTTGCTTTGGCTAGATCACAGCTTCTATGAAGAAGTTGTCGCAAAGCCTCCTGTGACAAGATGAAGCAACAAGATGAGGATCACAAGCAAAACACAAGAGAAAAAATGTTTGACCAGGATCTAGGATCTCTCAACACAGTCCTATTTCCAAAAGAAATATTGATAGATTCCCCATCCATATAAGTTATTGAGATCTTTTCAGTTTTAAAATTTGCTCATATTTTTTCTTGGCTTTTGGACATACAGCTCTACAGGTGCAACAACAGTTCTTGAAATGTTTGAAATATTAATATAGGCCTAATTAATTTAATCACTGATATTTAACCTATTGCTTGATGTTTTTTTTTTTTTCAGAAAACTTTCCATTATCAAAATGCATCTAAATCATTTAAAAAGCTGCTCACAACACATTCAGTTGAAAAGAAAATGAGAGAGAGGGGTTGTGTAGGCCTGTCAGCAGAAGCATGTTCTGAAAACATCTGTTTAGTCTCTCTGGCTGTATAAGTCTGGCACTAACCCATCTCAGTGTGATTCATTTAAATGTAGAAGAGGTTTCAGAATGGGTCATCTCTGCACTTACTCGGTATGTGTGTGTGTTTATACTTGTACAACTATCTTTGTGAGGACCAGTTTGAGTTTTAGACCACTGGAGT
This sequence comes from Scardinius erythrophthalmus, assembly GCF_964197995.2. Lineage (NCBI taxonomy): Eukaryota > Metazoa > Chordata > Actinopteri > Cypriniformes > Leuciscidae > Scardinius > Scardinius erythrophthalmus. Next base: position 16,781,653 of record NC_138233.1, on the reverse strand, counting down.
GAGGACAAAGAGAGTAAAGTGAGGACATTTTGGCCGGTCCTCACTTTCTGAGACCCCTTTAAAGGCCTGTTTGAGGGTCAAGACTCGGTTTTAGGGATAAGGTTATAATTGGGTTAAGGGTAGGTTTAGGGAAAGGGTTCGGGTTTGGGTTAGGCACTTAGTTGTGATGGGTAAGTTTAGGGTAAGCAGCTAGAGATTGCATTGTGTCAATGAATGTCCTCATAAAGATAGTTGTACAAGAGTGTGTGTGTGTGTGTGTGTGTGTGTGTGTGTGTGTGTGTGTGTGTGTGTGTGTGTGTGTGTGTGTGTGTGTGTGTCATTCCTTACTTTCTCTATCATAATGTGGCATTCACATGGGCATACTGCACAGGGTGAAAGAACGGGGTGAGTAAATTGTTAATTAATTACGAAATCTTTATTATTTTATGCCTTTACTGCTCCAGTCATTTGTTTTCAGACATACACATCAGGAGCTTGAGTTGATCTATTGATTTGCACACGTTTAGATAAGCTAATTGCTGCTCTTTAAACTAACACCATGATCTCAGGACATGTGGGAGCTCATGAATTAAATTGGTGTGCTTCACAAAATCTATCTAGTCATCTGTTTATCTGTGTATCTATCTATCGTCTGTCTGTATCTATCTGTCTGTCTATCTCTGTCGTCCTTTGTCTATCTTTGTTGTTCTATCTTTCTAACTGTCTGTCTGTTGTATACACAAGCATACTTTGCTTGTCCACGTTCCTCTCCATCTGAGTGTGCACACAGAAATTACATTTTACTGTTTTGGCTGGTTTGGACATAAGTTTCAAGTTTTTATGGAGTGACAAATGCACATCACTGTAAAGGAAGGGGGTGCATTGGATACATGACAAACAGGATTGCTAATTTTATTTTTGTTTAATCTCTTTATCTACAACTCAATAAACTTAATTTACTGCTTATTAATATTTAGTAAGGTAGTTGTTGGAGTGGTTAAGTTTAGGTATGGGGTAGGTCGGATTACGGAATATAGAAAATGGCCATGCACAATATGGCATTTATATGCTTTATAAGCAATAAGCATCCAAGATGCTAAAAATATGCAAGCTAATAAGCAACTAGTTAATAGTGATAATTGGTCACTTAAGTGTTACCATCTTGTTTTCATAAGCCATATTTATACAAACATTATTGAACATAAAATTGGATTAATAACCTACTATTGGGCTACCTATCTGACTGTTTGTCTATATATATAGTCAATAAAAATATTAAAAAAAAATTTAAATAAAATGTATTTGTTTATTTTTTTAAATTTTTTTAAATTTATTTTTCCACATAGTTACCACTAGAGCCTATCAACTCCAAACATAATGTTAATTTAGTGCAAACTAAACACAATCTTTATGTCATGCTATCAAAACTGATGACATTTAAGGGATCAAGTAATGATATAAATGTATTTGGTTTATTCTGTCAAATTAAACAAATTTCGAAATGTTTTTTTTTTTTTTTTTTGAAGAAAGTCAAAAATAAATAGTGATGAAAGCCAACATATGAGTAATCCAATGACTTTAGAAAGATATGGCAGCATCATTATTTTATTTTTACATAGAAATAGTATGCCTATTAGTTAAATATGTTGACTTTAGCTTTCTAAAGCGAGGTGCTTCTAAAAGCTAAAGTGATTTTTCTATGGCAAGGTGACAGTTCAAAAATGGGAAAACCTGGTTTTGGTTAAAGGGATACTTCACCTCTGGAAAGATGAATGTGTATTTAAAATAGGTCATTTATGTAGAAGAAATGTGAAATTATTTTTGAATTTGGAGGTTTCTAGACTGAGAAAAGCCAGAAAATGTATTTTTGGCTTATGTAGATGAAAGACAACAACTCCCAGAATGCACTTGCTTCGCTGCCCTACGAGGCCACTCCCAAGCCACGCCTACCGGTAAGAGAGCACAGTTGAAAACAACAAGACTAGCTGCTAGTGAGTCTCCGTGACGAGTTTTCCTGGGATTTTCGAGATCGCCCAAAATGTCCGGGATTCGGCTTTTGCGTTCTACAGTCGCCATTCATCATGTTTACTGTGGCGAGCAGGACAAGGCTGAGGGCCGCGGGAGAACGACGCGAGGCCGGTGGCGTCATTACTGAGACGCAGCGGTCTCGTATCTCTCACGGAGGAGCGGGAATTTTCTTAGCAATGTTAAAATGCACATCAACCGATCACTTGTTTAGTGTTCTTGTAAACACTACATTCAGATTCACCAATCGGAATGAATTCAGTTAGATTGAAACAAAAGGTGTGCATGTAAACAATGAATGGAGACTGTAGAATCCCGGACATTTTGGACGATCTCGACGGCCGGACATGTGCGGGAAAAAGAGGATGGTAACCCCTACTACTCAGCTTTCTCATACTATTCAGCTTTCTCCACAGAACAAGAGCCTGTTAGCTTAGCTTCCAAAGAAAGACGGCTGACACTGTGAACATTCTGTGAGTGAGATCCCACCTCCTATGGGCAGGCTGAACACATGCGGGACAGCTCCTCCTACTGGCTCCTCCCTCTGGCGAAAAAATCCTCCGATGACGCAAAATGACGATTTTTGCGTCATCGGAGGATTTTTTTCCAGACAAAAAATACATAAATCTCTCATCTCAGGGAGATATGAGGGTGGAAAGCATGGTCATTCGAAAATACTACAGGTTTTCTACTAATACAAAGCTTAATGCTAAATCCTGAAGTATCCCTTTAAAAAATGGTTATCTTTACAAACCTTTATTTTGGTATCTTGATTTTTAAGGGTTTTATATGGTTCAATCCCGGAGATATTGGGATCTCATTGGGGCTCCATGAGTAAATTGTGAAATTGTGCACATTTCCAGTTTTTCACAATTTCACTTTTTTCTTCTAAAAAGGAATATCCGAAGAACAAATAATGTTGAAACTAAAAATTATCTTATTTCCTTCTAACAAAACAATTGCAAAGAACATTCCTGTCTGAGTTTCAAAAATATTATTTTTCCAAAGTTTGCCGGCTTGTATCTCAGGAAGTATTGACGATATCTCAAAGTCCTTTTAAATTCTTGTTCTTAAACTTTTCTTTTGGTAAATCATGAAAAGTGCTTCTCCGCATTTTTTAACTGTCACCACTGTCATACTGTATAATGCAACAAAGATTGCTAAAGACAACAGAATGTATTAATATATCTGCCTATCTATGTTTAAAAAATAAAATAATGATGCTGCTTAAAAAAAAATAATAATTATGCTGCCAGCCAGCTTTCTAAAGTCATCAATTAATTTGGCTTAACATTTTAGATGAAAAATGTTATATTAACCTCCTCTACAAAATAGTAGATTTCGCAGTAAATATTTACCATAGTATTTAATATTTTGGCTTTAATATTTATGTGTGTCTTTCTTCAGAGAAAAAAAAATAGTAATATTAACAACATAAAAATTTTGAGCCGAGGACCTCTGGTGGAGTTCACAGGGGAAGACCCATTTGTAAATACAATGTCCAAGAATATACTTAACACAAAAAGTATTCTCGTCGCTTGATAAACTTAAGATTGAGCCACTGATGTCACATGGACTACTTTGATGATGTCTGTATTTCCTTTCTGGACTTGAACAGTGACACGTCCATTGACTTTAATGGAGGAACAGAAAGCTCTCGGACTAAATCTAAAATATCTTAAACTGTGTTCCGAAGATGAACGGAGGTCTTACGGGCTTGGAACGACATGAGGGTGAGTCATTAATGACATAATTTTCATTTTTGGGTGAACTAACCCTTTAATTGTGAGATTGGAGGAACACTTAAGTATAAATGACCTCGTAGTTCTACATGAATTCTTCTATAAATGTCAGTATTTTGCTATGTATTCAGCACATTTAGTAAAACAGATGGAAATGATGTGAGGAAACTGCAGTTTGGATAAAATAATGAGATTGCACTGGCACTGCACTCTCTCAGATGAGCATGCTGGGCTTGTTGCTCCTCTCTGAAGGTCAGAAGTCAATTGCAGTAATGTGCTAGCAGCAGCCCACAAGCCTCCATTATCAGGACTAATGTGTGGCTGCATTATTCGCCCACACCCTGTGTGGCTTGGGCTGTGCTCCTTTCCCATCAACCTCAGTACACAGGACCCTACAGTCTCATTAGAGACAGCCACAGCCGTCAACAAAAGTGCCTATCTAAAAACACAGAACAGCATTTCCCTTATCAGTCGGTCATTCTCGACGTCTGTCGTGACCGACGGATAGGAATCTCGCTAGAGAGGCCAATCTACTTCGAGTGAAACTAAAACGAGCCAATGCACATTGGCTTGCAATCATTTGCTTTTTGCTTCGGAGCCGAGCGTTTCGATGCTGTTTAATCTATTGAGTGATAAAACAACGAGCAAGCTCTTCAAGATGATCTCTCGTGTCTGGTGCGGGCGATACAGCGCAGCAGCGGGGTCGACTTTCTTTTTCTCTCTTTTGGTTTTCAGTTTTTGCGTTACTGAGCAAAACAAAACAGCTGGTAACGTTGCGCCAAAAGCGCTGAATAGCCGTTCTTACGGCTGGTAAGACCGCCGTGAAGAGAGACAGCGCACGACGGGTTGCACATTTCCTGTCTGTGTTCGCTGCGACCGTTCCCCTGCGTGCTTCAGTACCAAGGAGAGCATTCCACTGAAAGAGCTTACATGGGTGTGAGTTGCGTCTTTCTAAAGATGACATTCCACCCGTGTGTTTCTGGTTGCGGTTGGTCCTGTCCTCGCTGACGGCCACGATCACTATCTCGCATACCTGGGAAACATGTGAGACTGTGTTTGTGGGTGGTTCATATTTTCGCACGGGAACATGACCACGTTGGCACGCCGGTCAACTCTTCTTTCTCCGGAAAGCTTGAGTCCCCTCTGTTGTTGGCCAGCCACTGCTTGTGTGTAAAAGCACAGCTGCAGGTCTGCTCGACACTCTGAGAGACCGTGGAGATCAGCGAGAGCTTCTGCCGGGCAAAACCCGACGGGTCTCTCACTCCTCAGCGTGTCGTGTGCCGTCGAGCTGTCTTGTTTGTCACGGCAACCCAGCGTTCGCTCGGCACTCTAGGTGTGCGTTCTCCTATTTTCCGTTGTAGCGCCCTCCTGGTTGCCACCAGGAGAGGTCTACTTCAGTAGAATAGCTTGGGTGATCTGACAGCTGAGGGCTTCTGCTTCGGGGAACCAACCACCTAGGGCCCCTCCCTCTCTAGCGCATCACAAGCTGTACTGCCTCTGGATGGGATTGCTGGTCCTTCAAAAATGGAGGAACCTAGCTTTTCATTCAGGGCTGCAGCTGAGGGCAGATGCTGATTGCTGCATCCGAGAGGGGCTGATTCATTCTGGAAATGAGGATGATGCTGAGTTTCCACTGTAATAGTGTGTGTGCTCATGATGAATCAGATTCAGAACTGACAGCCATGCTTTCCCAGGTCTTTCTCGGATGTGCATTGAAAACTTATTGGTGCCTTAAAGCTATATTGGTGCCAAAATATGTAACGCCAAAAGTGCCAAATTCTGCATAAAAGTTTTCACCTCTCTCCCTACCCTCGGTGGTGGGGTGGCTGTGCCTCTGGCATATATTTCTCTGGCAGAAATAAAGATACTTTGACTTTTGACCTCTGCCCTGCATACGAGGCCAAGGCACTCTTATTGCACGAGGGTAGTTCTGAGCCGGGGGTTGAGCTGTCCTTGCTGACTGACCGTGTTCAAGTCACAGCGCAGGCCCTCAGCCAACGATGTCCACCTTGGTGGTCCCCTGGCTGTCCTTGCAGAGGTGCAAGAGGTCGTCAAGTACGCTTTCTCGATGCTCCCTCGATGTGCGGTTCGAGAACGCAACCAATCCGCCTCCTGCACCTCCTGCCCCATGGAACCAGGTAAGTGCTACTCAGCACACTCAGACTCCGCTACGGGCCACCTCCCAGAGAGAGCCTCCCAAGCCGTGTCCCTGTGTTCCACCTCGCTGCCCCACTCCGGGTACGCCTACAGTCCCTTTGGTCTCCATCAACTCCATTTGGGTATGGAGTTGGATTTGGTCGCTCAGACAGCGCGCCTCACAGAGGAGCGAAAATTCTTTCAGAGGCTCCTGGGGCATATGGCAGTGGCAGCAGCGGTAACCCCGCTCTGGCTGCTCCATATAATAGTGCATCAGCACTGGCTTCACGGCCGCTTCCTGAGATGGGTGGCGTACCGTGTGGCAATTACACCAGCGTGCCGCCAGACCGCCTGGCACATCAACTGCCTCGAGTTGCTCTGAGCCACCTGAAAAGGCCACTTTCAGGCAGGGACATGCTGGTCCGTACGGAGAATACTGCGAGCGTTGCGTACATCAGCCGACAAGGTGGTCTACGCACCCGTCCCATGTCGCAACTCGCCCGGCATCTCCTCCTCTGGAGTCAGAAGCATCTGAGGTCGCTTTAAGCCATGTATGTCCCCGGTGTGCTCAACCGTGTGTCCGACGAGCTATCACAAGCTGTGCTCCCTTGAGAATGGCGACTCCAACCCCGGGCCGTTCGGCTGATCTAGAGAGAGTTCGGGGAGGCTCAGGTATACCTGTTTGCCTCCTCAGAGACCTCCCACTGCCAGCTGTTTTACTCCCTGACTGAGGGAACACTGGGCACGGATGCACTGGCACACAGCTGGCCGGGACGCAGAGGTTCTAGGTGACTTACCCCCAGAGGTACTTAATACCATCACTTCTGCACAGGCGCCGTCCATGAGACGTGTGTACGCCTTGAAGTGGAACCTGTTCGTCGAGTGGTGTTCTTCTCGCTGAGAGGACCCCCGAAGATGTTCGATAGGGTCCGTGCCCAAGGTTCCTACCACTCTCTTCAGGGACCAGGTAGTGAACCTGCAAGCGCTGCCCCTGGAGGAGGCAGACCCAGCCCTGGCTTTGCTCTGTCTTTGCTCTGTCCCATTCGTGCTCTGCGTATGTACATGGACAGAACTTAAAGCATAAGGACCTCAGACCAGCACTTTGTCTGTTACGGAGGCCAGCAGAAGGGAAAGGCTGTCACCAAGCTGAGGATGACCCACTGGATAGTGGATAAAGTAATAATTGCAATATTGTGAAATATTATTACAAATTAAATTGACTGTTTTCTATTTTATATATTTCAAAATGTATTTATTTTTATTTATTTATTTTTTTTGTATTTTTGTACGTATTTTAATTTCTCTTCAGTGTCACATGATCCTTCTTTAATCATTGTGATTTTGTACTCATTATGATAACATTTCTTCTTTAAGATCTTTTTGCAGCATAATAAATGAATTCAATGTAACTTTTGAACAATTTAATGCATCCTTACTGAATAATAGTATTCATTTTATAAGTAAATATTCAATGTATTAAAATAATCAATTATTATTTCTCAATATTTATCATATAATATATGATATAATAGATATAATGGTCACAGTTATGCTTAGTTTTGGTTTCATTTTCTATCAGTCTGTTTAATCACCTGTGTTTCTTTGTTCTCTTACGAGAGTTCTCTCGTACTGCGTTTGAATAAACGCTGCGGGAAAAGTCTCTTTTCACGAAATACTGAAGCAAAATTATCCTTAATTTTCATATTTGTAAAACGCATTGCAGCAGTGCACAGCCATGGCGAGACGGCTCGCTCACTCATTGGCTGTTCTGCGGCAACTGCATGAGCCTATCGAGCGAGGGCTGATGCAATATCAGACCAATGAGAGCGCTTCGCGCGCTCCTCGTCACATCCCGCCGAAACGGGTGTGGCCATCCCCTATAAAAGGAGCTCGAGTAGGCTGATTCAACTGATTTTCATCTCTTCAGCGAAGCTCACGCATCGCTGGATCACGGAGAAGCAAGCGTCGTCGAGGCAAGCTTTTCAGCGGGACGAGCCCTTGAAGCCGCTGGCCTTCGCCGCCTCTACTGCCGTACCTGCTGCGCTTTCCGGCGCTTCATATCCTTTACCTGCTCTGTTCTGTGTGTGTGTGTGCAGTGTTCCCCGAACACTCACCCCTAAAAGAGCCGCGTCTTTATCAAGATGCCATCCTGTGGCTCGTGCCGAGCCCCGCTCACCGAGGGAGACCGCCATCGCCGGCTCGCCCGCCAGCTTCGCCGGCTTCCCCCGGAGCACTTCCCGATGCTCAGCGCCCGCAGTCTGCCGCCGCTTCATCTGAGGAAGTTGTTTCTGAAGCCGAGTCGGTCGATAAGGATTCCTGCTCTCTGCTAGCTTCAGGCAGTGAGGACTGGGCGAGCTCTGCGGATCTCACGCCTCCTGCCCGAAAGCCGTCGGCTAGAGCTAGCATCGAGAGGGAGCTCATGCGAGTACTCGCGTTGGCCGCGGCGAGCCTCGGCCTCGAGTGGTCTGCACCGGAACTCCCCTCGCGCACCCGGCTTGATGGTAGCTTCCTCCCTGGTGAGCGTTCTTCTCCTGTGTCTAAGCCCGCTCCGTTTCTTCCTGAGCTTCATGAAGAAGTGGCGAAGGCCTGGAACGCTCCCTTTTCTGCACGAACACGTTCGTCTGTATCCCCAGCATTTTCCTCCCTGGATAATGCTCAGGATCGAGGCTACCTCACTCTGCCGCCGGTGGATCAGGCGATAGCAGCCCACCTTTGCCCGCCCTCTGCTGGACGGCGGACTAAGCCAGTGCTGCCGTCGAAAGCCTGCCGCATGACGTCGTCGCTGCTCGCGCGGATCTTCTCCGCCGCTGGGCAGGCGGCATCGGCCCTGCACACCATGGCCACGCTTCAGGTGTTCCAAGGCGATCTCCTCCGCAAACTGGACGAGATAGGACCTGAAGCTATCTGCATCACGGACCTGAGAAGCGCGTCGGATCTTTCCCTCCGCGCTACCAAGGCTGCAGCACAAGCCATGGGACGCTGTATGGCTTCCGCTACCGTAGCCGAGAGGCATTTGTGGCTGACGCTCACGGAGATGGCTGATGCAGAGCGCAACGCGTTCCTCGACGCCCCGCTATCCTCCGCTGGCCTCTTTGGATCTTCTCTCTCCGAGTTCGTGGAGAGATTTTCCGAAGCCCAGAAAGCGTCACAGGCATTCAAGCACTTCCTGCCGAAGCGCTCCAGTTCCGCAGCGGGCCGTGAGAAACAGGCCCCTCGGAGCTCACAGCCTCAGCCTCCGGCCGCCCCCTCTCAGCGACAGCAGCGCAGCTCACGCCCTCGCTCTCGCTCTACCAGCCGCCGCCCCACTCACCGCGGGCCGCGACCAAGGGTTGTGTTGAAGCCGGAAGCCCCAAAGAAGTCCTAGCACGCCTAGGAAAGCGCAGGTGTGTAAGCCCCGTTGCGACCGGGCCCTCACCAAAGCGCACCGCTGTCTCAGTCCCAGGAATTGCGACTGCTTCAGCGTTCTCAGCAGAGCACAAGCCCGCACAGCTGCCCGCTTGCCTGCACACAAAAGCCGTTTTTACGGCTACCCAGATAAATCCCGAAAAGAGTGTATTTTCTGGTGTCCCGGCCAAGGCCGATGGTGCTATAAATGTAGTGTTGATGCCCACTTCCCTGTGCCCATCCCTACACACAAGCACAGCCCTGCACACAGGGCCCGTACTCATAAGATCGACGCAGTTCGATCGCGCCACAAACATAGTCAAAGTGCCCACTTCCCAGTGCCCACAAACGCTATGTCTGGCAAGCCACAGGCTCCCTGTAAAAACGGGACCTGTGAGCACCCGCTCTGTTCAAGCAGACAGCGCGGCCAAAGCAGTAAACGTGCCCGGTCCCCGCCCACGTTCACTTGTAGGCTGCATGAGTCCCATGAGACCTTCTCAGACCTCCCTCGTTCAGATAAACACTGTAGCGGGGTCGAGGATGAGCGTGTTGCCCACTGTATTACGCGCGCTCCCCGCCTCAAATGTCACAGGCGTAACGCCTATGCTAGCGCGCCCCGAAGCGCCGCCGTCGCACAGCGAACAGAGCGCGCTTCGCATCCAACCCCTAGCCGGCCATGCAGACGCATGGGCCGCGCTTCCAGGGGTTTCGGACTGGGTGCTAGACATTATAAAGAGAGGCTTCTCGCTACAGTTTTGTCGGCGCCCTCCACGCTTCACAGCGCGCGTCGAAACTACGGTGAATTCAGAAGTAGCACACCTACTTCGCGCCGAAATATCAAAACTGTTGAGCAAAGGGGCGATACAACATGTATCCCAAGCTCAAAGCGAAGGGGGGCTATACAGCAGATACTTCCTAGTCCCCAAAAAGGACGGTGGTATCAGACCCATACTAGATCTAAGACGACTAAACAGAGCTTTAGTGAAACGCAGTTTCAAAATGCTCACAACCAGCAAAATCCTCGCGCACATTCGCCGAGAAGACTGGTTTATGTCGATAGATCTAAAGGACGCGTATTTCCAAATACAGATAGCGTCACGCCACAGGCGATTCTTGAGATTCGCCTTCGAGGGTCGGGCATACCAGTATACAGTCCTGCCATTCGGCTTGTCCCTGGCACCCCGTACATTTACGAAGTGCATGGACGCAGCGCTCGCCCCCCTCAGACTCAGGGGCATGCGAGTGCTGAACTATTTGGACGACTGGCTGATCATAGCTCAATCACGATCTCAGCTCGTGGAGCACAGAACCATGTTACTCGATCACCTCGAGAATCTTGGTATCACGATCAATTGGACGAAGAGCTCCTTGAACCCCAGCCAAACTATTTCGTTTCTGGGCATCGTTCTGGACTCTCGTTCTATGACGGCGCGGCTGTCGCAACAGCGCGCGCTGCGCATACAGCACGCAGCGAGGTCCTTCCGCTGCGGTGCGATTATCCCGCTCAAACGTTTTCAGAGGATGCTGGGCCTCATGGCCTCAGCATCATCAGTTCTCCAGCTGGGCCTGCTTCGCATGCGCCCTCTGCAGTTCTGGTTGAAAGCGCGAGTGCCACGCGGAGCGTGGGCACTCAGCCGATTGCGCCTCAAAGTCGATCAAGACTGCGCAGCAGCCCTGAGACCATGGGCGGCGGGCGATTGGTACCGTTCAGGTGTAAGCCTGGGGACTTCCTCGAGAGTGAAAGTGGTGTCTACGGACGCATCCACCTCGGGATGGGGAGCGCTGCTCGAGGGCAGGCCGTTCTTTGGCCTCTGGTCAGAACGAGAAAAGCTCCATCATATCAACTGCCTGGAAATGCTAGCAGTTCACAACGCGCTGACGCGCTTTTGTCCCCACATCAAGGACCAACACGTCGTAGTCCGCTCGGACAACACGGCCGTGGTGTCCTACATAAATCGCCAAGGCGGCCTCGGTTCCAGTTCCCTTTACAGGCTGGCCGAGCGCCTCCTAATATGGGCTCAGCGCAACCTGAGCTCGCTGAGAGCGGTGCATGTGCCCGGGACACTCAACCTGGGTCCAGACAGGCTGTCCAGGAACAATGTTCCCACGGGCGAATGGTCTCTACACCCACAAACAGTCCGGCTGTTGTGGCAGAGATTCGGCAGAGCGGAGGTGGACCTATTCGCGTCCCCAGAAAACGCTCATTGCCCCGTGTTCTTTTCAAAGAACGACAGCGCGCTGTCCCACAAGTGGCCGCACTGCCCGCTATACGCGTTTCCCCCAGTCTCCCTCCTACCTCAGGTGCTGGAGCGAGTCAGGGAAGTGAAATGCCCAGTACTGCTTATAGCACCGTTCTGGGACAACCAAGCCTGGTTTCCAGTCCTGATGCAGTTAGCAGACTCCGCTCCATGGCCAGTGCCATTGAGGAGAGATCTCCTCTCGCAGGCCAGGGGCTCGATTTGGCACCCACACCCAGAGCTGTGGTCCCTTCATGCGTGGACGTTCAACGGTTACCCGTTAGCCTCACGGATGGAGTGCTGAACACCATCACTCAGGCTAGAGCGCCTTCCACCAGGCGGCTTTATGCCTCGAAGTGGTCGGTTTTCTCCAGCTGGTGTACAGCTCGGGGCCTGTCACCCCTCGATTGTGAGGTGACGGAGGTTCTCTCCTTCCTACAAGAGCTGTTGGATAAGGGCAGATCCCCTTCCACGCTCAAAGTCTATGTGGCGGCTATCGCAGCGTGCTCGACAGCAACGCCAGGCCAGTCACTGGGTAGGAACGATTTAGTCATCCGCTTCCTCAGGGGAGCTAGGAGGCTGAATCCCCCCAGACCTCCCTCAGTCCCGGTGTGGGACCTTTCTACGGTCTTGGCAGCCATGAAAGGCCCCCCCTTTGAGCCTATCCAATCTGTTAGCCTCAAACATCTGTCTTTCAAAACGGTGTTTTTGATGGCCCTCGCTTCGGTGAAGCGCATAGGCGATCTGCACGCGCTCTCTGTGAGTCCAACGTGCTTGGAGTTTGGGCCCAATGACTCCAAAGTCATACTCAAACCTAAGCACGGCTACGTGCCGAAATCCCTCAACACTCCGTTTAGGGCTCAGGTTATTTCCCTGTCTGCCCTGCCGGGGTCAAACGAGGAAGGGGACTCGAGCTGTCTTTGCCCCGTTAGGGCGTTAAGAGCTTATGTGTCCCGCTCCGCTGCCTTCAGACAGACGGAGCAGCTCTTTGTCTCGTTCAGTGGACGTTCCAAGGGAACGGCTGTTTCGAAACAGAGCCTGTCCAGATGGGTGGTTGACGCCATAACAATGGCTTATACTACCAAGGGCCTTCAGTGCCCGTTGGGCATTAGAGCGCATTCCACGAGAGGCGTTGCCTCATCGTGGGCCTGGTCTAGCGGGATTTCCTTACAGGAAATATGTACGGCGGCGGGCTGGGCCTCGCCGTCTACATTCATAAGGTTCTACAACCTAGAAGTTCCCGCCTTGCAGGCCAGGTTGTTTTCGGTTTAGCCGTATCAGCTGTCTACCACGACACTGATTTCGCAGGCGCACAACGCCACCGAATACTTCACCGCACTTGCAAGCCAAGTGTTTTCGGCGTATTCGAGTCAGCTGTCTAAACACGGCACTGATATCGCAGACGCACAGCGCCGCCGAAGTTCTCTGGGCAGAATTGTGTAAGACCCATGTTTTCCCACATTAGCCAGGCTCCCTCCTGCCTATGTGATGTTATATCGCGTCTAGAACGCACCTATTTGGGCGAAAGTGTGTAAGTCCCACATTTCCCACATTAGCCAGGCTCTCCCTGCCTATGTGACGTTGTATCGCGCTTAAGGGCGCATCCATTGGGCGAAATTACGTAAGACCCACATCTCCCACATCAGCCAAGGTTTTTCCCCTGCCTATGTGGCGCTGTTTCGCGCCTAAGGGCGCATATATCTGGGCAAAAAATTAGCGTAAGACCCACATTTCCCACATTAGCCAGGCCATCCCCTGCCTATGTGATGTCATACCGCGTCTTAGGACGCAGCTATCTGAGGGTGGTTGTCCCCCCCCCCCCCTCCAGACTCTCCGAGTCTACCGGGTGATTATGCACTGTATACCTGGACTAGCTTCCAGTGGTCGGTGTTTTCTCATCCCAGCACGCACGGCGTCTTACAAGTGGTTCCCGCAGCGTTTATTCAAACGCAGTACGAGAGAACTCTCGTAAGAGAACGTACTCGGTTACTAACGTAACCTCGGTTCTCTCTAGAAGAGGGAACGAGTACTGCGTTCCCTGCCGTGCGCGCAGTTCGCTCTGGTTCGCTTCGGCGATGAAAACCAGTTGAATCAGCCTACTCGAGCTCCTTTTATAGGGGATGGCCACACCCGTTTCGGCGGGATGTGACGAGGAGCGCGCGAAGCGCTCTCATTGGTCTGATATTGCATCAGCCCTCGCTCGATAGGCTCATGCAGTTGCCGCAGAACAGCCAATGAGTGAGCGAGCCGTCTCGCCATGGCTGTGCACTGCTGCAATGCGTTTTACAAATATGAAAATTAAGGATAATTTTGCTTCAGTATTTCGTGAAAAGAGACTTTTCCCGCAGCGTTTATTCAAACGCAGTACTCGTTCCCTCTTCTAGAGAGAACCGAGGTTACGTTAGTAACCGAGTACGTTCTCCTTGTCACGCCTTAATCAGTTTCCTTGGATATTAATTTGTTAATCACAGCTGTTCATAATTTAGTTCATAGTGTGTTAATTTGAGGAAATGTAGAAATTCTGCACAGAGCTGAATTTTTATTTTATTTAAAGGGGTGGTTGATTGCTATTTCACTTTTTTCATTTTAAATACTGTGTAATGTTGCTGTTGGTGCATGAACAGTATCTGCAAAGTTGCTGCGCTGAAAGTTCAACGTAAGCGGATATATTGTCTTTTAAAAATCAGGAAGTTTAATGCCTACAAAAACGACTCGAATGGGACTACAACGAGATACTTCCCGGGTTTTATACGTAACTAACCCATACATTTACATCAACCCTCCCTCCGGAACATGTTCTGCTGTCGAAGAGGAGGAGTTATAGTGGAGAGCTGTAGCTGTCAGGTCTTCTGTGTTCAGGCTTCCTACAGACGCTGTAGTTCGTCAACGATGGTTAAAATTTAAGTTTGATTATGTTCCTGACAATTACAATCGTAGTTTAGCTCTCTGTGCTGCGCATTTTACGGAAGACAGCTTCCAGAATCAACACGAGTTCAATGCCGGATTCAACAAGAAACTATTACTCCAACATGAAGCAGTTACAGCTTTAAAACCAGAGGCCACAACCTGCAAGTAAGATTTAATCATTTTAAATGTATTTGCCTGTATATTTTAAGACGTACTGTTTTAGTTTTATCAAGGATGTAAAAAATGCCAGCGCTGGCTTTAGTATATGACAGATGCGTATAAACATTTTGGACCCGAATTTGTAATATGTACAAATTTTGTAAACGTATTTTCCATGTATACTTTATGACGTAATTTTTTTATTTGATCAAGAACGCAAACCAATGCCAAAGCTGTTTGGTTATAAGAGCTAGTTAGTTCGATGTTATTTTGTGTGTATAAGAAACGTGTACAAACTTCAAAAAATTATCGCAACAGCGAACTTCAGCTGCTGTTATCACATGTACACCTAAAGAAAACGACAAACTGAGTAAACTACTAAGTTTTGTGAATAGTTAAACGGTTGTTCATTCTATCAATAAAACAATATCTTTAAAAAACGGTATTACTAAGTCATGTATTCAGTTATATCAAATGTTTAACCAGGGGGAAAGCGCATCTCAAAAGCTAACAAACAGCAGTAGCATTTTCAAGTAACAGCGTATGAAAATTCTTTGAGAAAATAATAATAATTAAAAAAATTACCATTCAGAAACGTTTAGTAAGAGCCGTGTTTGCGGAGGTTCTGCTTGACTCTCTTCATCACCGCTCTCTGGGTCTGATTCTGGCTCAAACTGATGAGGCAATATTGACACCATTACATTTGACCGGGTCCGGAGCACATGCTACTGTCGCCCGTAAAGGTAATGGGCGTGAAGATTCCGGACGCAGTTTAGCCAATTACAACACACCGGCCGAACTAACCAATCTGAGCTCATTGCCACTTTCTGAGGGAGTGGTTTCATAGACTCAGGAAGTCAACCGGTCGTTCAAATGACAGAGGAGGAAGCGGCTTACAATAAAGGTGAAATTTTGGAAAAATAAGGCGTTTTTTAACAAACGAAACACGAAGACATGTTATATTGCAGCCCATAAACACAATCAAGCAAAGAAAAAAGGCAGTAAACCACCCCTTTAAATGTTTCAAAGAGCATGAGAGATTAGAAGTCAAAAAATCAAAGCAGTTAAAAAAACAGGAAGAGTCTTCCAGTCAGTGGACTTGGCCTACTGTTCAAGCTTCACTAGACAAGCATCTATATGATTTGATTTTGACAATCAATGGCCTTGTATTTCCAGTGGGTGCTTTATGGTTAGCTGTGATTGTTGTATAAGATGTGCTGTCTTCACTCGTAACAACAAATAATTTTTTTTTGTGTTCAGATAAGAAAATGACTTAGGTAGGTTACTCATTCATTTCTGGTAGGAGGTCCGCATGAGTTTTCCCCTGCCATTGTTTCAATTCACAGCATCATCATTCACACTGTTATGATTGGCACTTCTGAGCGGTAAGGACAGCCTTGTGGTTCCTCTGAAACTGTTTATCAACACCTATAGTTTTCAATTATGCTAAAGAGATCCCCACTTTCCTGAGCTGTAATTGAAACACATTTGGGATTGCTTGTTGGAACATATCTTCGCCACCAGCAGAGTTCACAATTGAAGCCAAGAGAGGAGTTAACAAGCAATCTGGACTGATTTTTGAGTATTATTGAGCTTTTTGGACAAGAATAAAGGGTTCTTGCTGTGAGAGGATGTGTTAGGATTTTTAGAATAATTAAAAATAATGACTAAAATGTGCTCTCTGAAGATGTGAAAAAAGGTATGGCGTTTATGATTTGGACAGAAATTACAACACAAGTACAAAATAAGGAAGATCCGGGCTATTGGAAATCAGTTTATTTTGCAAAATATTAAGACCAATGAACTAGGTGTTTGAAGCCAACATACAAAATCACTGCTAGAGAAAACACACATTTGTGTAATTGGGCTTTTGACTTAAAACCGTATTACTGATATTGTGACAACTAGCCCCAGTCTTCTCTTCCACTTAATAGTCAGAGAATGCACATAATCTGCTTTTGGTATACATATGACTTTAAAGGAGAACTCCGGTCAATTTTAACATTGAGCTCATTTTATTGTACATTTGGAGTGCTGTCAATACAGAGAACAACGACAAAAATCGGTGTTGCCTACACCGAGTTATTCTATTTTTAAAATTTGCACCCTGTTGACTTCAATAGGGCAAGTACTAAACCTGCTTTTAGGCTCTTAACATCCTTGATGTGTCATTACAAGTGCACAGAAAATGTGAGTGATTCCTTCTGAGTGAACACGAGTGAATCTGACTGCAGTAGATGTGAAAGATATGTATAAAAATTATGTTATTTAAGCCAGCGCAAATACCTGTTTACATCCTGTTTTCCTGCAGTCCAAAGTAGTCAATTGTCGAGTTCACGCGCATAGGTTTAGTTACCTATGATCACGCGCGTGAACTCGGCAATCGACTACTTTGGACTTCAACCGAAAAACAGGATGTAAACAGGTATTTGCGCTGGCTTAAATAACATCATTTTTATACATATCTTTCACATCTACTGCAGTCAGATTCACTCGTGTTCACTCAGAAGGAATCACTCACATTTTCTGTGCACTTGTAATGACACATCAAGGATGTTAAGAGCCTAAAAGCAGGTTTAGTACTTGCCCTATTGAAGTCAACAGGGTGCAAATTTTAAAAATAGAATAACTCGGTGTAGGCAACACCGATTTTTGTCGTTGTTCTCTGTATTGACAGCACTCCAAATGTACAAAAAAATGAGCTCAATGTTAAAATTGACCGGAGTTCTCCTTTAATCTTCAATGTCAAAGTGTTGGAATGATTTAGTACTTGTGGTTTTCTAAAAAGTAGCATTAAGAAGTCACTTTTAAAGGTCAGTTAATGAGCTTTTTCAGTCAGGTGCTGTGCACTCATTTCACAAAGCAGATTTCAATAAGATGGGAACCTCCCTTGAGAATAAGGATAAGAGTGACTTGAAATGAACAGCACTGTGATTTCATCTAGGCCTCCACATAAAGTTAGTGAAGCATGAGTCCACTCACAGTAAAACTTGGTTGGTCTGTATTTCTTGCTGCCTCATGCATTACTGCATTGAGAGATGACAGTTTATGACTTAAACGGTCATTTGATAAATGTCAGCCTTTCATTGAACATTCCACTGAATATATCCTCTCTTACTACAACGAAATGACTCTTAAAAATGAATTATGTAAGTGGAGCTTAATGAAGAGTTATTGATTCCCTTTTTTGTGAGGTTCAATTCTTTGTTGTAACATGAAAAGGTTTAACTTTTTCTCAAAGTATTTTATTCCCCGTGACGAGCACATGAGTATTCACCTTACAGCACCGCCATTTAAAGAGGAAATTGGCTGTTGTAGTTTAAAGCAGAAAAAAAAAAATCCTCTGCTATCTGTAGACATAGACAATCCTGATGATATATTACCTCTAGTGCAGCAGAGGACAAGTCACATTAAGAAGTGTCAGTGACGAGATCCAGTATCACAGCTGGCTCTGAAATTTGGTTAGGTTGCAGTAAACCAAAGCCTGAAGTACTCTACAGTTACAGTGATCTTGTGGATTGTATTTCATTTGTTCTGGTACTTTGCTGCAATGAGCAGTTTTCTGAGTTGGTCGCCACTTTACGTCCGGTGGTGAGGATTGCTTGATCCTTCACTCTCTCAGTTTTGAATTAACTCTTTTATAGATGCAGTGATTTCTACCGATACCAATAAGCCAATAATTTTGTTTCATGTTTGCTAAACTCAATTTTAAATGCAAACTCAATTTTAAATGCAACAAGAGAATTTAAGCATCACAGCATTATACTGTTGAAAAATGTGTACTCTAAGATTACATGTATTAGTAGTGCTTTTTTTTAAAAACATTAAAGTGAGCATTAGATGACAATTAGGGAATTCTACATGCAAAAATAAGAGATATGAGCATGCACTAAATATGCAATGTCAGAAAAAACTGTGACGTGTATAATTATACTGATCTTAAGTTATATATTTATGTGTATGCATAAATGCATATAATATACTTGGACATACTGTATAATATAAAAATGCATTGTAATATATTTTATAATGTAACATTTTAATATTGCAGATATATCATGCATCCCTAAACTCTTTGACTATTTATTTATTTATTTAAATGATAATAATAATAATATTGTATATGTCCCTTACAAGAGAAATTTGTTTTATACAATACAAATGAAGCTGCAAGATACCCACATCCATAACAATCCCACAGTCCCCTTCACACTAGAGTTTAACAGTCTTGTAGCCAAAGGCAGTTGTATCTAAACCATGGGGTACTGAAACGTCGGACAGATGAAAGTTGTTTGAATTCTGGACAGAGCTCATGAGAAGAGCACAAAGTCATTTTCCTTGCCTGTTTGAAAATAATTTTGTGGAATAAAGATTGAAGAGGGGGGTAAACCCTCAGACCAACCACCTTAATTGCCATATGAAGTGCACCAAACGGCTCAACTGAGATATAAGGGTGTCAGATTACCAAACCAGGCCGCTACAGTAAGATGGATTCAATAAAAGCATGATAAAACAGCAACAAGACCCTCTAAACAACCCCAAAAAGTCTGAGCCTCCGTAGAAAGTAAATTTTTGTGTTGCACCTTTCGACACAGATTATCCACATGCACCTCTCGTAAAAGTTTATTATCAATACATAAACCTAAGTATTTGTCGAAAAAAAACTGTCTAATGGGCTCATTTCTTCTGTATGGAAGTCTATGGCAGTCACCATAGCAAAGGAGTCTCTAACTCAATCCCTCTAGCACCACCAACTGTCCAAAGTTTCACTTATGTTTATGATAACAACTTTTGAACCATAAGGGCTAGAAACTAAATTCGTCATGTAAATCCTTCCACCATTTTCCACCACTGTTGCTCCGATTTTCACGAAAATTTAACCAGATCATCTTCAGACCATGCCGACAAAAAGTTATGGAATTCAAGTTGATTTGTCAAACCGTTCTTGAATACAGCGCAAACAAATTGTACGTAGCGCTTGCAAAAACAGACGTAAGGCTGTATCTCCGCAACGCTTTATCGTTTTCAGACCAGACTTGGTACATGTCATCACCAGCATAACTTGAGGCTACATGTGATATAAAAAAAAATGCTATTTTTAGTTATAACTTCTGAACAGTTTGTCCAAAACATCATAAATGTGGTCTCGTTAGATTCAGGGCATCATGCCGAGTCGACTGATTTTCCCATATCGGCCATTTGGGCTTCGGTCATTTTGACTTTTGTACTTAAATACAGTATTTTATGAAAAAGTCGCCCATGGGTCATTTTTTATGCTCTCATACATAAACATGTCTATAACTCTAAAACAAAATGAGATATTTTCACCAAATATGACACAAACATGTATGGGCTCACTCTGAGAACACATAAAAAAAGTGGTGGAACTGCACCACTTGGTGGCGCTATAATAGAACAAAACAAGGACATTGCCATTAATCAAAATATAATATCATGATATTAAATGCTACACTTTACGAATGCATTGTGGCTCTTCAGCTATTAACCATAAGCTACATTAGCATTAAGATGCTAATCTGGTTAACATGCTTTTGTGTGCTAATTCTTACACACTGAAGCCTTGTAAGTCAGCGTCAACTGAGTGGCGCAAGCTGCTAAACCACGTGCCATGAGCCCCGAAAAATTCAAACCATATAGGTTCGAATATTGTGTGGCACATGCCCAGACCGCAATAGGTGCTGTGGCCAGAAGTGGTGCAAAAATTGCTTCAGTTCCAGACATGGTGTCTATCTGAGAAGGATCTCAATAAATATGAAAATTATTTATTTTGAGTTGATTCTCACTTGAATTCTGGAACATGTGGAATATTGTGTCATTTCGATTCCTTTATTGTTCAAGTGTTGTACTAATATTTATTGGATTAGAAATAAGTATGTTTTGTTCATTCTGTGTTCATTTTCATCTGAACTTCTGTTCATTTTGAGTTCATTTTCACCTGTACTTCTGAACCAGCTGTTTTTTCCCTGTATGTTCAATTTCTGCCGTTTTTGCTCTTCCTGCTCTGCACTACTGTTGCAGCTGCTTCAGGAGCTTGGCCCCATATTGCTGCTTGCAGCTATATTTTCTTCTGTTTTTCTTCTGTCAATTACAATACTGTTCTTTACTCCATTTAAAAAAGTTAGCAATATGCAGTATAATATGTTGAATGTCCTTATCCCTATACAAAATACCAAGAATGGCGGTATTATCTGAATATTTTACAACAATATTCCCAGGATGGTGATTCCTATACTCAATAGTGTACAGTGTAAATAGCAGTGGTGAACGTACACACCCTTGGGGGAAACCAATACTAATGGACCTACACTCAGAAAGAGTCTGCTGGACTACCCGTAAGAAATAAAAGGAAGCATTTGATACTGTATGGATTGACAGCCATACTAATTAGTTTGAAGTGCTTAAGGCTGTAGGGTAGTAAATGCAGAGCTCAGATCAAGAACGAACATCCTGGCATGAGTCTTAGGATCCTCCAGATGTTTTACAACATGATGCACCACAGTAATGATAGCATCATCAGTGTCAATATTGATTTGATAAGCAAACTGATCAAGATCATCCTTAAAGCCTTCCTTAATGTTCCACACCATAATCCTTTTCAAACACTTCATCACAATGCAGGTTATAAGGTGACTGGGGGGTAGAACTCTTTAGGAACTGGTTTAGTAGTTAAACATGGCAGATGAGCAACATCAAGAACATTGACAGTATTAAGTTGTCAATTTCAATAATTAGCAGAAACCATCCATGTATCTTTTATTATTTTTTCACAAATAGAACAGAGGCTCCTTTCTTCCAGTAAATGAGACGGTAAAAAAAAAAAAAATAATAACTTACATACAGTGCACTGAAAAGTGTTGCTTGAAGGTAGGTGGAATATTCATCGTTAATTAGTTTTAAGACACAAATCTTCTTTTCAGTCACTGTCCTGGCCTTGAAAGTAAGCTCATGCACCTGTTCCGATGTTTTTTTCTTTTTTCTAAGCCAGTTTCAATAATTGCCTACCTGATTATTGCAATGCTCTGTTGCAGGATGAAGTTTCAAAACTTTGTTATTGTGCTTCATAGATCCCAACATTATTACATTATTTGGAATTCACTGCTAACCTGACTACAAGACACATCCTCTTGCTGAAAGGTGTTGGAGATTTTTCAATAGTTTCTAAGCACTTTGCTGTGGTTTTCAAGTGAATCTGTTTCATTGATCCTTCCAAATTAACCGCACTTGCATGGGAAGATCGCTTACTGTTAGGTTCCTCTGGGCATTTGTTGAGGTTCTCAAGTTTAACCTAACCATTTCAAACTGGATTCTTTGACCAATAATGGTTATTAATGTTTATCGACTCTGGTTTAAGAGCAGAATGTAGGTAAGAAACTGAATGGCCTATGACTACACCAGCTTCCTGCTCTATTCAAAATGTTTAAACTTTAGAAGCAGCAAGCAATTATGTAACCTTTCTAAAGGCTAAGGACATAACTGAAATATTTGACTGTAAGAGTTGGAGAAATATTGCTGACCTTCAGAAAAGCCAGAACGGAGTCTAAGGTCACTGTAAAATGATGCTTTCATTTATAGACATTTCAGAGGGTAGAGGGGGTATGATTAAGCAGTTGAAGACAGATGGGATCCATCTTTTGCCAATAAAACCTTCATCTCTTATCAGATGGGGAGAGAGGCATGTTATATAGAGCTTCTAAAATCAATCTATTTTTATAGTGACAGAGCATTGTATGAGAATGAGAGAGAAAAGCAAGCTGAAACTAAAAAACAATGCTGATTGATAATACTGATTTAAAATAAAATTTAAGCTATATTCATAAGTAAAAATTGTCCTGTTCACAAAACAGAAGTGGATAAAAAAAAACTTTGCCTTGAGTTATGTCTGTTACTACAGTGAAAGATAAGGATAGTAAATCGTCACCTTGGAATTACAAGGTTCTGTCTGACATTTTTGTCAAAATTGAGTTATTCGCATATTCTTATTCTGTGACAACTTATTTACATTATGTGATATTTTCTTTAAGTTGTGTTGTAAACAAAAATGTTCTATCTACAAAGTTGAACTTTAACTCATCAAACTCTGGAATTTTAGTTGGGACTGCTGTACATTTAAGGTAGGCACTTTGATTCTAGAATTCAGTTGTCACACTGCAATGTGTATGAAATGTATTTTTGAAGACATATTATTTTTAGATTGTTCCTCTGACTTTTTTTTTTTTTTTTTTTTTTTACTCCATCCTCTTTTCTATGGCGTGTCATTAGCACCAGCTCTGGGGCGGCGAAGAGCACATTTATTTCTTCATATGGTGTAATGTGTCACCCCCTTTTCCCCCTCCTTTTTCAATTCACTGAAATTTAGATTTCCACATCAAGGGAGCTGTGGCAGTGATGGAATCAAAGGCTCGCCTGTGGCTTTGAACCCTCCTGATGAAGAGATGAAAAGGGCCAGGTTGCTGGAGCTCCTAGTGCTCACCACTCCAGTTCCTGTCTGGCCAGGTTTGCCTGGATGAAAGCCACCTCTCTCTCCATCACTTTCTCTATCTCCCTTTCTTTTTCTGTGTGTCTGTTAGTCGCTATCTCTGTGTCTTTCATAGTTGTACTCTCAAATGCTACATTTCATCTCTCTTGGCGCCCCTTTTGCCCTCTTGGGCTCATGTCTTCCCTGTGTTTGTTTTTTGCTCCATTTTTCCTTGAGACATAACTCTCCCATGAGTCCCATCCACTTTCCCTGGATACTTTTTTATACTAAAGGCATGGATAGATGGATAGATGGATACATCGATACATCGATTCCAAATATATTTGAGGAACATTTTCAGTTAAAATTTGTGTAAAATGTTCAGGTATTCTTTTGAGTACATCTCAGTTGCTAAGAGACTTCTATCAACTACATGAAAAATTCTTCATTATTCCAAATTTTGACCGATAGCGTATTTTTTATTTTATATATATATATATATATATATATATATATATATATATATATATATATATATGTAACTGAACAGGCTAATTTCCACAATTTGTATATTTAGATACTTTTTCCACCATCTGAAGCTTAGTTAGTTATGTAGATAATTTGCAAAACCTTGCAAAAAAATTTTAATCTCTCATACTGTACACTATCATATTTTGATGCCTAAATTCACGTGCCATTTTAAATACTGATTTTAGTTTTTGGTGTTTATTTTCTATTAGAAAAAAAAAATATATAAAATTGTTTATATCCGCCATTAATTGTTTATCTGTTATAGTCATTCATTTGAATACAGATGCATCCCTTAAGCATGAAAATCTGCATCATATCAGTCACTAGCAACCCTGTTCTCTAGATATCTGCATAGGTTTTAGTGGTTATTGAAAATCCCAATTAATATACAGTAGCTTCTTCAATGATACATTATACAAATGTATAAATTGCAACATGTCGTGTTGGATTTTTAATGATTTTATCATCAATCTCTAATGAAGGGTCAGTATACTAAATCATGTTGAGAATTGATTAATTATTTTTAATTACTTTAACTACTTGAGACGTTTTAATATACAATGTTGTATATACAATGTTGTATATGCAAAGAAGAGGGTACCCTTCACTGTCTATTTGTACTGAAAGTTTCATAAAACGCTTTGGATGAAAGGCAACTTTTATTCTTTTTTTGTTGTTGTTGTTTAGAGATGGGAGCTCTTTTAGGTAATGTATCCTTACAGATGGTCTGCCTCCTGTGTGCTCAAAGCATCTTTCAGATTTGAGATCAGATTTCCTCCTGTTCCATATTAGCTTCAATTAGGAGAAGCAAAAACTGATCCCCAGCTACTACTGTTACTGATAATTCTTAGAAAATTAGCACCTGGCCTCAGTCAGTGCCAAGTTAACTAGCACTTTTATCAGACTAAAAAAACAGCTTTAGGATCATATGCTTGAGTATTGATTTGCCCCACAAAGCTTTAATTTGCAATGGATTTCTGTAACACAATCGCAGGAAGCTACTGTACATACAAGCATAATAGCCGCCAATCAATATCAGAGAAAAAAAACCTGTCTAATTAATGGAACATAATTGATGCTAAGAGTATATTACTAAATGTCTATTTAAGAATTGTTCACTAGTTATCGATCTCTTTTAATTGCACTTTCAAACAGTGTGTAATTTGCACTATTTATCCTCGCACTATTAGCTCAGCAGGCTTTATTCCTCTTTTCCTTCGGTCTTCCCTTACCCTTTCTCCATGACATCCCTTAGAAGCTTGTGTACTTCTCTGATGGACAGTGGGAAAGAACAGAAGCGATGGCCAGGCTGACCCACGGCTGATGCCTGCAGGAAGGAACATTGGAAGGAATATTAAAATACTAATCCTCCACTGCTTCAGGAGGTCGGGTCGCGTTTGGCAGTGGGCAGAGCTCAAATGCAGACCCAGGAGCGTTTCCCAGTCTGCCATTCGAAGGTTCACAAGGTTTGTGTATGCTTGCATGCGTGAGTGGGCAGGCTCTGTAATGGGTGAACAAGGTGGCACGCTATCTGCTTAAATAGTGTGTGGCGGATCCATAACGAGAGCCAAGGAGACAATCGGTGCTCGGTTACAGTGTTATGGGTCACTGCGAAAATCTCCAGAGAAAACATTAATTCAATCTCGCACAAAACAAGCAAGCGAGAAAAATTTCAGGTCTTCAGAAGGTTAGGCAAGACCCGAATTAAGCACAAAAGTGCTAAAAGCGAGTTAAAAGCATGCTGCGAGTTTCACTTATTCTTATGATTGGTTTCAATTTCCCAGCTCAGTCAGTACCTGTAAGCACACGAGAGACTGTAACATGTTAGATTTTAGTCATTATTTCTGGCCAAGGTCAGTTTTCTTGTCACCGCGCCTGGCAAAAGGATAAACAAATGCATGGTGTTTCAGTGACCCCTTTAACACGTCTCAAAAGCCTCATGTGGCTCTGAAAAGTTGAAATCAGTTTAGGTGCATAAAATCCTGGAACGGGTTCAGGTCCAATGTAGTCTTCTTGAAGTAAAAGGCCATGGATAGCTTAGAAAACAGTGTGATTTTCATCTTTCGGTCATAGCACAAAAGCATCTCGGCCTGCAGTGAAGAATACAGATCAGTGACACAGCAAGTAAATAAATAAATAATTAAACAGAAGCAGCAAGCCAATCTTAAATCACGCCTGCATCGCTCACCTGTTCAGTCTCACATTTTATTTCGGTTCCCTTGCTTCTGCTCCTAGTCTTCACTCACACCTGAGTATGAAAAATCCCTGTTGTTTGTCATTCTGACAGATTCTTCTTATGTGGTGCAGGATACACCAGACAAAGAGAGATTGGGTGTTGGAGGACACTGAAGAATGGAACAGCAAGGGAGTGCCAGAGTGCCCAGGAGGGATCACTCACAGTGGGATTAGACATTCAGACACAGCTGGGTACCACTGTCTGGATGGGTCTCTTTCATCAAATAGATGGCTCTCTATTGTGAGTGTTGCACTAGTGGGAATTTGCTCTTAAGTATGGAGTGAGAAAGGTCCAAGGGACTGAGAGGACACATGCATTGAATGGCAAAGAGTCAAGGGAAGCGAAAAAAAGAGATCGTGGTTACATCGGAGGGTATTGCTTTAAAAATACATAAACTGGGAATAGGAAAGTGCCTTAAACCTTGACAATTGATTATTTGTACCTGGGGCAGCTCAGATTAAATTTGTAAGAAAATGCTTTAAAAAAAAAACTTCCATTGGAGCTATAGTACTGTTCATTTTCATGATTATTATATTATATTATATTATATTATATTATATTATATTATATTATATTATATTATATTATATTATATTATATTATATTACAAACATTATTATTATTTAGTGGTGGGCCGTTATTGGCGTTAACGTGCTGCGTTAACGTGAGACTCTTATCGGGCGATAAAAAAAATACACCCATAGACTTTCTGAAGAACGGTTTTGAAGCCGTTTATGGGGGGTATGGGCGCCGCCATCTTGGAAAATCTTGGGAAATCCTAACCCTACCCACCTTCTGGCCAATCCATATATGGGTAAAGGACGCAGCGCGCGTCTCTCAGCTCGCTCTGCTACTCCGGTTATCTCTGTGTATATTTTAGGCAACGAAATATGTTATAAAACACCATAACTCTTTTCGTTTTCATTTAAAGAAATCTTAAACAGTATAGCCACACAAATGTTGTTCAGGCAACGCGTATTGATTATATTCACTGCATATAACGTTTGCCTATTCATAAGAAAACGAAATATAAGACACAAACCTGCCTCTTTTCGTTTTAAATATAATATAAAAACACTAAACATTTTAATGGTCCAGGCAATATGTTAGAATGTTGTCGCTTGCTTTCACCTTGATATTTTAGCGCGGATGTACACCTAGCCGAATTCGGTTCGGTGTTCGGTACGCATTTTCAAACCGAACGGTTCGTTGGATCATTTTTACTGCCGACCAAAATTTCGTTATTTCAAATGTAGGCGGGTCACGCGTGGCAAGCGCGCGAGACACTGGCACGACCACAACATTGTCCGACATCAAATGGCAAACGTAATGTAAGCGGAACACAACTGAGCTACTCGTTATTGTGTGGTTGACGGACCGTTGTTTATCAGTTTGGACCAAAGCAGCGCAAGCCGATCGTGATCATGCGACACTGTTACTACACAGCGCTAAGAGATCCAGTAAAGAAATCTTTTGAATTCGCCACAGAACAGAAGTAGGCCTAGGCTAATAACATTGCTGCAAGATCTAGTGAGAAACATTCACATTTCTCCATTACAAATACAAATACAACGGATCAAACAGTGCGTGGAAGCCAGGAAGAAACATTGTGCCATGAATGAACTATCCAGTGTCCACAAATCTGCAACATTTACCATGGATTTACTGTGGTAACACTAACTGCAACCATGGAAGTTTGGCAGGAATAGTAGGCTATAATGCTTTCAAGTAACATTACGTTGGTTTTATTTTGACATTATGAATAAAATTGCTGCCCTCAAATGTTAATCTGAACTAAAAATAGACCTTTGTTTATAACTACTACAATATTAGCCTACATTTAATTTTTTCCAAGGAGCTGTTTTGTTTTATATGCTCATAAGAAGAGTCTATTATAGCTCCATCATTGCTCAAAGTAAAAAAAAAATATATATATATAAAAAAAAAAATCAGACTTTATTATGTTAGTTTTAATAATAATAAAAAAATAATCTCTGGCATTTCTTCACAAGTTCTTTTAAATGTCACTTTGTATTTAAGAAACGCGTGACCTTTAGTCATTATTTAGGTAGCACACATAGTCTGAATACCTTCGGCAGAATTCAAATGAGCCATTTTAATTTAGATTAATCTAGATTAATTCCAAGATTACAGTGAGATTAATCTAGATTAAAAAAAATAATCTATGCCCACCACCATTATTATTATATATTTAGGGCTCACATTATATTTAGGGCCAATTAATCTCACATATTTCTGTAATCACAATTAATCGCATCAGATTAAAATTTGTAATCATAAATATATTTTCACACTGAATCTCCAAATTAATGTCTTATATTTAAAATGTTTGTTTAAAGGGATGGTTGATTATGATTTTTGATTATGAGCATAAACAATCTTCAAAGTTACAACGCTCAAAATTCAAAGCAAAGGGAGATATTTTCTTTTACAGAAATCGCTTTTTAAGGGTAAGTGACATCGCTTTTCCTCCTGGGTAAGTGACATCACAAACCCTAAAATTTACATAAACCCCGCCCCCGGGAACATGCAAGCAGAGTTGAGAAGAGGAAGAGTTGTTGTAGTAGAGCATATTTGTGAGTCTGCTCAAGCTGTCACAGCCGTCTTTTCTTTAAGCTGTCGCATCCGACACTAGCTGTTGTAGCTCCACCCTCTGTACCGGGAGCAGCAGCTCATTTGCATTTAAAGGGACACACACAAAACAACGCTTTTGGCGTTTATTGTGTACACAGATTTGGTGCTTCATACCACAGTCATGTTTAAAAACATTAATGTTTTCACTCATCCATAAACATTATTAGATCCATCAGCATGACAGCATGTCCCATCATTCCACTTATCACTGTGTCATCAACCTACACAGACAGAGAGAAAGCTCTGAGTTTGATTATTAGCTGCACATTGAGAGACATTTAAGATTGCATTTTTATACACTTCACAGTTGCTTGTGCAGGAGATATAGAGAGTAGACAGATCCAGCAAAAGAGAAGATTGTCATCAGTTATTACCGGTATGTTCTTTGTGGCCCTCAGTCAAAACATTCAGTGTCCATTCAGATCTTTTTTTTTTAAATAACTATAACACCTTTTGATTCATCCATGTACCCCTCCATTTGGCCAGACATTTTTTCAGCAGAACAGTTTCTAAAGATTTTTCACATATGAAACGGAAGACAGAAAACAAAATTACAGGTTCCTTAGGTTCTTTATCTCAAGGCTGCAGGAAAGCGTTTTAAAAGTGTGGCATATTATGTGAGAGTTTACTGTCTCTCTCTGATTTCTCCCTGGCTTTGCAAGCCGTGTGCTCTGATGAAGAATAGGTTGAAAAATGGAAGTGGCACTGATTGTTTTTCTGAGAATAAAGCAATGACAGGAGGTAGTTAATTGCATTTGATTCGCATTTTGCTTTGAAAAACATCATTCAATGGATTGCCATCTCATATGCCCAATAGTCTGTCTAAAATACTTTAAAAACATCTGATTTTCTGAGAACAGAAAAAGACAACATATTGCTTGCTATGATTTTGGGGAACAAAAGTATTATTTCTGCAGAGAGTATAGGGATTTTTATCTTCATATGAGACACACCTGTCACACCAAAGCAAAAAGTAATCTCTGTGAGCCCATTACTGAGAATTTGAGAGTATTGACAATACCGGAAAAGCATATAAGCCCAGTCAGACATCACACATCTATGAATGTTGATGTGGACTGTTGTTCTAACAGTGAATTTTTGCCATATAGAATCATGTGGTGCAAGAAAAGCCTTCTTACATGTTTGACCTCCTCCAGTCCTTTTCCTGTCCATCGATTTGGTTTACTTGCTATATTTCCTTTTCTAAGGATGCACAATATTGTTACCATATCAATTATTGGACAATTGTTTTCTTGCTTTTTATTTATTAAGCAATAATTATTTATTAAAGTGTTACCAAAAGTTTGTTTGGTAACACTTTACAATAAGGTCCATTAGTTACCGTTAGTTAAAGCATTAACTAACATTAACATTAAGCAATACATTTGTAACAGTATTTATGATTCTTTCATGACATTAGATAAAAACAAATACAACTGTTCAACTGTCAACCCAGGGTATTTAAATATGAACAGATGCTTTTGATTTTAATAATGTAATAGTAAATGTTGAAATTAACATTAACTAAGAATTGTAGTACGGTAGGATGTATGTATGTTAAAAATATGTATGTATGTATGTATATATTGTGACGGAACGACTGCCTCTCCCCTGTAATCAGCGACACCACGTCCCTTAACTTGCCGCTCTTCGCCAGGTTCCCGACTGGAGTGGGTGAGATTGGAGAGGAGGGGCGCTGAAGAGGAGAGTTGGCGGCGTGTGATGAGGCACACCTGAAGAATATGAAGCCTCATCACCGCCAGTCTTAAATGCTGAGAGCGCCTCTCCTAGAGAAACCGGTCTCTTCCCCGTGCATGCATGCATGCATGCTGGTGTCCTTGTGGGTCCAGGAAGGTAGTGCGGAGGGATTCCCGCGCCGACAAAGATATGAGTCGCCGGACCCGCTGTCTGGAATGGAGAATCATGTGCGCTGACACGATGCTCAGTTGTCGTGGCCTAAAGAGGACTATGGCGTTCCGATCGGCTCTTTTTATAACTTTCCAACATGCACTCGTCTCAATTATCGTACTCAACGTCTTGTTTTTTTTTGTTTTTTTTATTCTGCTATTTATTCCATTCAATTTAAGACGCAGAATCACGCGTGGCAGTTAAGTGTGGAGTCAGGTGTCATGTAGCATGTAGCAGTGAAGTTATTTATTTTTTCCTCTAACACAAATTCCTACACGCTACTCAACATGGCTTAGTGCAGTGTGTCAGTGCCTGCACAATTAACTTTCCCTTCACTCATTCCTCTCACTGAACGTGTCGTCTTACGTTCTTACGTCTGTTATATTTATGTGTGTGTTTTCTTGTTTAACCCACATTATGAGGGCCAAATTCCCACACAAAGATAAAATATGGAAGACATTTGATATAGGCTATTGCATTTTTATAGCCTAGTGTTGGTTTTTGTTATGTCTTTATCTTTTATAATTTGAATAGGCCTAGGCTACTGCACTTTGGTATACTATGTCGCCAACTCTATCTCCTCAACTGTATGAGATTGTTTATGTAGATCCTGTAAATAGAAGAATAGAACATAAAAAAATAAAAAAATAGCCCATTATGTCTGATAACTGAAATTATACAACTACAATCTGCAAACACTGATTAGGCTACTATAACTATTACTATTAGGCTATAAACACAAAACACCTATAAACCTACTTTAGGCTACTGTAGTTTATTGTTTGTTTGTTTATTTATTTAGCCCTATTTATTTATTTATTTATTAAATTTTTGTAACAGCAGCATAATAAACCAATGAGCCGTGTTTCGTTTGTCACTTGCCATTGTTTCGTTCCCTTTCGAGAGGTCTCTTGTATTGCATAAGGCTAGCTTACTCTATGGGAAAACTCCTTTTCTCAAGAATATTGAAGCCAAATCTTTAAAACGCAGTGCAGCTGCACAGCATACACAAATGAATGGCTAGTACAGTCATTGGCTGTGCTGCGGCAAAGGCACGAACCTATGGCGAGGCGGCTCAGACGCGCGAACCAATACTTCACGCCCTGGCACGTCAGAGCCCGCCAGAATGGGCGTGGCCTAAGGCTTTAAAGCGCCCATTCTCTGCCAAGGACCTCAGATTTTTTCTCCTTTAATCACTTGCCTAGAAATCTGGACGTACTCTAGCGGCTGCAAAACTTATTTGAAACTTTTTGCCAGATACGGCAAAAGTTTCATCTATCATCAACTAGCTCCGCTGTTAGGAAAACGCTCTGGTTGGTTGTAGCGCTGTCCTATTGCATGCAAAGCAATTTTGAAAGACAGCCGTTTATCCTGCCCCTCGGATTGAGCCCTGACAATGGTGAGTTGCCAGACCTAACATCTTGATGTAGGTCTGGCTTGCCAGGCTACGAAATCACCACTTTGCTGATCTCCGGATAGAAGCCTTCTTGCCGCCGTCGAAGAACCTTCAGCAGAATAAGCAGCTGCTTCGCAGACCTGAGGACGCCGGCTTCCTTCGCCGCCTTCAGTCCGCTGTTTTGCTGTGCCATCCGGCGCGCCATATCCTTTAACGCTAGTGTGTTGCGACATGATGGATCTCCACCCTGCGGGATCGCTGCATCTGACTGTGACGAGTGGGCGGGCTTCTGGCCCCGCACCATCAACACAAGCCAGTGCGAGAACGGGCTTTGATGCAGAGTTTCTCCGTGTGCTGACCAGGGCTGTCGAATACCTTGGGCTCGAAGTGATCTTCGCCTGAGGAGCCCAGGCGCAGCAGGCTGGATGAGTGGTTCCTGCAGGGGCACCAGCAGGCCCCTCAGCAGAGACCCGCCCCCTTTTTCCCAGAAGTGCATGACGAGCTGACTAAGTTGTGGAAAGCGCCGCACTCAGCTCGCTTAAAGCCTTCCTTTTCCTCAACACTCTCCTCTGTGGACAGTGCGACGGAGAAAGGCCACGAGGCAATTCCTCCCCTCGAGGAGACGGTGGCCGCTCACCTCTGCCCGCCCACCGCTGCAAGATGGAAGGCCAAGGTGTCACATTGATCAAAGCCTTGCTCAATGGACGAGTCTGGCCCTCATCTGGATGCTTTCGGGGACCTACGCAGCGCCACAGACCAGGGGGCTCATTTATAAAACTGTGCGTAGGAACCTTACTAAAAGTGTACGTGCGCCCAAAAGCCAAAAAAGGCGTACGCAAAAAAATATTGAGACTTATAAAACCGTTCGTACGCCAGAACCTGCGCAGAATTCACTTTGTAAATCCCAGTCAGCGGAAGATTGTGCGCACATGCGTCTCCTCCCCGAATTTACCATATATGGAGCTTACAACGCCTAGTTTTACTATGCAGATCCTCATCTGCATATCATTTGCATATGATTATTCATCCACGTGATAACGTTTAACGGTACAAGACACATTACATTAATAAAAATCATGTAGTTGCCTATCCTTGCCTTGTTTTTGGAACATTTCAGAGAAAGTTTTTCTCACTCTTTCCCACTGGCCGAATTGTATTTTTAATTGAAGCAGATAGGCCTTGGGCATTATTTGCACGAAACTATTTTCTCAGACAATCTGGTATTATCATGATAAGCAATTATCTCTGTGGTTAACACATTTAAACAAAGCACGCCACAGGAAAAGTGTTCAAAAACATTGCATCCACAACAAATATTTCCATTGATTGAATTTGAATATAAAAAATGTTGTAACTTCTCAGTAATGATTTCATGTTTAAGTGTTTAACTCCATTAATTTGAATGGCATATTAAGTCTAAATGTTTATATCAGAAGTAAAACATAGTTTCAGCCGTGGTCGAAACTAAAGTGAGAAAGGACATTGCCCATGTTCTTCGCACCGAAGTGTCGAAACTGTTAGAAAAGGGAGCTGTCGAACCAGTTCCCCCCCTCACAAAGCGAGTCGGACTTTTACAGTCGTTGCTACTTCGTTCCAAAGAAGGATGGCGGCCTCCGGCCCATCCTAGATCTTAGACACCTAAACAAAGCGCTGAAAACCAAGCAGATCCTCTCGCAAATTCACCCGGGAGATTGTTTTTTCTCAGTGGATCTGGAAGATGCTTATTTT
Source organism: Scardinius erythrophthalmus (assembly GCF_964197995.2). Taxonomy (NCBI): domain Eukaryota; kingdom Metazoa; phylum Chordata; class Actinopteri; order Cypriniformes; family Leuciscidae; genus Scardinius; species Scardinius erythrophthalmus. The sequence continues at coordinate 16,748,154 of NC_138233.1, read as the reverse complement.
CACATCCAAATATCACCTCATCACAGGCCATTCTGAGATTCGCCTTCGAGGGGCAGGCTTACCAGTACACAGTACTACCGTTCGACCTATCGCTAGCACCCCGTACATTTAAGAAATGTATGGACGCAGCACTTACACCCCTGAGACAGCGGGGAGTGCGAATGTTAAACTACCTTGACCATTGGCTGATATTAGCCCAATCGGAACTGATAACTCACATGTCCTGGCTCCTCAGCCATCTAGAATGCCTGGGTCTCAGGATCAACATTTCCAAGAGCACACTGTCTCCCAGCCAGACTATTTCTTTCCTGGGTACAGTGATAGACTCTATACGAATGAAAGCGCACCTTAGACCAGAGCGTGTGCTCACCATTCAATGGCTAGCGGCGACTTTCAGAGCAGGCGCTCGCACTCCTCTCAAAAGATTTCAGAGGATGTTGGGTCTCATGGCCTCAGCATCATTGGTACTCCAGCTAGGATTACTGCACATGCGTCCTCTTCAGCGCTGGCTAAAACCCCGTGTACCAGTTCACGCGTGGTGATCTGGCCACTTACTAATCAGAGCGAGTCACGGCTACATCAAAGCCCTGACCCCCTGGAAAGCGGCCGACTGGTATCAGTCTGGCATGAGTATGGGTGTGGTTTCAAAGAGAAAAGTGATCTCGACAGACGCCTCCAACCTAGGTTGGGGACCCTTATGAGGGCAGGCCCGTCTCTGGCCTATGGTCAAGCCCAGAGAAGCCCCTACATATAAACTGTCTAGAGATGAGAGCGGTCGCTCTATCACTGAAAGCTTTTCTCCCATATCTAAGGCCACCACGTCCTGGTCCGAACGGACAACATGGCAGGTGGTGTCTTACATAAATCGACAGGGCGGTCTCAGGTCAAACAACCTGCATGCCATGGCCAGGAGTCTCATTCTATGGGCTCAGCACAACCTGTGCTCGCTAAGGGCAATGCATGTGCCAGGCATTCTGAACCAGGGTGCGCGGATATGCTGTCCAGAGACAATGTTCCCCCAGGAGAATGGTCTCTTCACCCTCAGACGGTTCAGCTAATATGGAGCATCTTCGCCTCAGAAGACAACGTTCGTTGGCGAACATTTTTCTCAAAGAGCAAGGACGTGCTTGCCCACGAATGGCCGAGCCGTCCACTATATGCATTTCCTCCTGTCACAATGCAATCACAGGTCATCGAAAGGATCAGGTAAAGTAGGTGTGCAGTGCTACTAATAGCCCCTCTCTGGAAGACCAAGTTATGGTTCTCCGAGTTGACACAACTGCTGGAAACAGCCCCATGGCCAATTCCGCTGAGGAGAGATCTCCTCACGCAGGCGAACGGGAAAATCTGGCATCCCTGGCCCGACTTGTGGGCCCTTCATGTATGGCCCCTCAATGGGTACCCGGGTGTCTCCCAGATTGGGTGCTGAAAACCATCACTGAAGCAACAGCGCCCTCAACTAGGTGCCTCTACGCTCAGAAATGAGTGGTGTTCTCTGGCTGGTGCGCAGCACGGAGCCTGGACCCATACTCATGGGAAGTACCAATTATACTCGTTTTTTTTGCAAGAGCTCTTGGACGCGGGTCGCACCCCCTCCACGCTCAAAGTATATGTATATTATATATGCATTATAAGAGTTTGGCCCTCATTAGGCCCATTCCTTGTCTTTCCCTATATGAAGCACGTCACTGACTGGCTTATTGGGTTCATACTTTACTCTTTCACAGCCTCAGGCATCTTGCCTTGGGCTGCCGTATGGAGTGAAGTTAAGGGGAAGGGGGTTCCCATAGTGTAACGTAGTAGCTAGTCTTACTAGTAGCTAGTCCTAGTCATAACGTAGTAGCTAGTCTTACGCAATACGAGAGACCTCTCGAAAGGGAACGTCTCGGTTACTAACGTAACCTCAGCTCCCTGAGATGAGGGAACGAGTTCATTGAGACTAGTGCATGTTGCATACTACGTCATATAAAAGAGCCGATCGGAACGCCATAGAGGACATGCTGCTATGCCAAAGCCGCTGCCCCCTCACACCTCAGACGCGTGCGACCGCCGAACACTGCCCCCCTGGACCCATCCCATCTCTTCACTACCCATTCTTCATGATTCCCTGGCACGACGAGGACACCAGATCCCCCTTTTGTTTTAACACTTTATTTGCCCCATTTTTGGACATTTTATGTTTATTTACTTTAATAAATGCCTGACACCACTCCTACCGTTTCTGTCATTTGCTCCTCCCACAACAGGGTGTGTGTGTGTGTGTGTGTGTGTGTGAACATCTCTTACATACATACAAGTCTTTCATCTGGAGTCCGAGTCAAGTCTGGAGTCTTTTGTCACGAGTCGAGTCTCGAGTCATTTCGTGCCTTACAAAAAATAAAATAAAAAATAAAAATAAACAAATAAATAAATATATATATATATATATATTTATACCCCATGTGGCTAACATTTGTGGATGCGATGTCTCATAGGGCCCTATCATACACCCGGTGCAATGCAGCGCCAGGTGGGACAAAAGTTTTTTTTTGCTAGTTTCAGCTTGACGCAGTTATCATTTTCACGTCCTGCACCACATTGTTTAAATAGCAAATGCATTTGCACCTATTTGTGCGCCCAGGGGCGTACTGGTCTGAAAAAGAGGTGAGTTCAGGCGCATTGATGGCGCTTTGCTATTTTGATGCAACTGAAATAGACAGTTATTTATTTATTTATTTTTAAAGAGCGCGTTAGTAATGTGTGCCTGTAACGGGTCCACAATACGTGTCAGAGACGTGCAGCAGAACACAAACATGCCCAATATCAAAAATAAAAGGATTACAATGTAAAAGATTATTATTGTGTACATTTAACATGGTGGAATCCGGCTTGTCCCATAGATGGTCTGCTCATGAGCTTAAACCTCGCACACGAGAAGATCCGTTTGCGCTCTGGAGACGCATTCGGTCTTTCCAGTATCAAATTTCATCATGTAAATCGCGAATCCATCATGGCGCGAATGCAACTGGCATTTAAAGGGAATGGGAGATGAGACTCTGATTGTTTTATTGCACGTAAAGCCCAAAACACACCCATTAGCTACTCATTAAGAGAATAGAGACAACTGAAGAAACCAGAACGCTGGATGGGCGGCCCTCCTACATTCTGTCAGAACACGCCACTATGGCATAACCTGAGGTTATTATGCGGTAACAAACCATTTAATCAACCATCTTGGTCATCCCTTGGAGTGAATATATTAGGTGATATATATGAAACTCAAGGTCTTTGTTCCATACAAGACTTAAGAACTTTTCTCTTCCTGTGTCTTCTTATTTTGTTTACTTTCAGCTAAGATCAGCCTTAAAAACTTATGGAGTTCCCTGGAATTCTCCTCTCCCCTCGCATTCCATGTTACAATGGATTGCACCATTACTGGGCAGATCTTCTGTCTCTTTAATATACAGTGCACTGATTCAGCACAGTGCCAAGGCTTTACCAATTGAATCCATATGGAACAGGGATTTAGGGAGTTTAAATATAAACCTAGATTGGGAGAGAATATGGTGCAATCTAAGTATGACTTCTAAGAACCTAGCTCACCAACTAATTCACTTCAAAACCATACATAGAGCCTACATCACACCTTATAAGAGATTCCAGATGAAATTACAAGCTACTGTCATATCACTGCTTCACCTGGAACGATTTTACACATGTTTTGGTATTGTCCAGTTATCTCTAAGTTCTGGTTGCATGTAAACTCAGTTTTAGCGGACATACTTGACATTTTTATGTTCCTAATCCTGGTTTCTGTCTCCTTAATGATAATTCTGATATAAATGTAAAGCAAATTCAGTTCAAAATGGTATTCGCAGGGTTTACCTCTGCAAAGAAAACAATTTAGAAAAACTGGTTTATTCCAGATATGTGAAATCATTCTGGATCCATAGCCTTGTCAACATTGTCAACCTTGAACATACAACTGCGCGACTCAATAAGGCGCGATCAGCGACTACAAGCTTGGAACTCTTTCTCATCAGGATAATCTCTTGGACCAGGGACAACAGCTAGGCAATCATTGTTGTCAACTCTACCTGCCGTTTTTTTTTTTTTTTTTTTTTTTATGTATTGTCTTCCCAATGTGATGTTTTTTTCTTATCTCTTTTATTTTATTTTATTTTTTTATTATTATTTTTCTTTTCTTAATTCAACATAGTCACATATGATGTTGGACATGTCTTATGTTGGAGAGAACGATCCATTGTGTGTGTGTGTGTGTGTGTGTGTGTGTGTGTGTGTGTGTGTGTGTGTGTGTGTGTGTGTGTGTGTGTGTGTGTGTGTGTGTGAACATACTCTTACATACAAGTCTTTCATCTATGTATGTTGGTATGTAGCCTATGTAGGCCTATGTTAGTATGTATGCATGTATGCATGTTTGTATGTATGCATGTATGTTCAGTATGTATGTATGTATGCATGTTAGTAAGTATGTATGTATTTATGTATGTTAGTTTGTGAGTTAGGGATATTTAATTTTTCATTCTCATTTCCCCAATTTTAAGGTTTCATATTACATTTACCCTCATCTTATAATGCCCTTTTAAAATTCATCTTTAAAAACTATAATGTATTAACACTGTTAAATGTAATTTTTAGCAAATATCAAAATGAATATCCATTTTCATAATGTACAAATGCATATTGTGATGCCTATTGTGATATTGTGATTTACTTTTTAGCAATTAAATTGATTTAAACATTTTCTTTTTAATTTATTCAGACAAAATAGTATATAATTTTAATATCATTCATCAATCTGTCATTGGTCATAACCTAATGATTGGCTTATTGGTATTGGCAAGAGTTATAATAGCAATGTGTCAATACTTTGCTGTTACTTTGCTGTTTTGCCCAAGAAACACAATGTGTTCATAGAAAAAAGGTCCACACTTTGACTCCTGCTTCTTAATTCAAGTTATTTCCAAGTAAATTTGCACATAAGGAATCTAAAAAAATTGTTTCACAAATGGCAGATAAATATCTATAATCTTGTTTCCCAACTGCCGCTCGTGTGTGTGTGTGTGTGTGTGTGTGTGTGTGTGTGTGTGTGTGTGTGTGTGTGTGTGTGTGTGTGTGTGTGTGTGTGTGTGTGTGTGTGTGTGTGTGTGTGTGTGTGTGTGTGTGTGTGTGTGTAAGGGTGAGGCCAGCCAGCACACATGGGATTTACAGGCTGAGAGATCAGCCAAAAGAGAATTTGAAAGGCAGAGCAGTGAGCCATCGATTTCTCTCTCTGTCTCTCTCTCTGTCTCTCTCTCTCTCTCTCTCTCTCTCTCTCTCTCTCTCTCTCTCTCTCTCTCTCTCTCTCTCTCTCTCTCTCTCTCTCTCTCTCTCTCTCTCTCTCTCTCTCTCTCTCACACACACACACACACACACACACACACACACCATCACCAACAACCAGCACCACTGTGTTTCACCTCTGCTGCCATAGCAACAGCTCTGTTGACTCCTGTTGCTCCTGGGAGAGAACTGGCCAGAGGAGAGAGGAAAGCTTTACACTCAAACTGATTTTAAAGCACACTCAGTTTCTCGGTCACTCACTCACTGCTGCTCTCCGGGCACATATATGTGCTTTTATGCAGATTTGCTGATGCACGATTCAACCACCAACGTATTAAGCCCACATAATCCACAATTTTTCATGGAAGTGAACGTATTAACATAATTATTATGTACAGTATGAAAACTTAATGCTAAAGATTACATTTAACAGTGTAATCAAATAATTTGTGTTTTTAAAGATGAAGTCAGTGTTAATTCTGGCAGATAATTGTTTTTAATGTTGTGGTTGATAACTGATAAATTGCTGATAATTGAAATTCTATAATACTTCTAAAAAAATTAAAACTCACTTAAACTTTATAGACGGCTGCATATAAAAAAATTAAAAAAAACACTTAACCCTTAAAAAAATTCTAACAAGAGGTTTCTCAGCTGTTTTTTGTAGTATTAGGTGTCCTTAATAACATACTAAAAGTTTACCAAAGTTTGACCACTAGAAATGTGTTATTTTCAAGATGGTGTCCAAGATGGGCAGGAAGCCTTTAAAATGTAGTAACTCCTTCACCTAGCCAAGTAATCTTGGTGCCTAACTCCATGTTTTCTGGGTCTATGAATCCATTGGACTTGTCTAAATTGCACTGACATGATTACATTATGGAATACATGATTTTGTGAGATTACTGTAGGTTTTATCTTTGTTTGGGGTGAACCAGAGATGTAAACAATTTAGCCAATGTCATGTAACTTCTACTCAGTACGTGTTTTTGGACACATACCCTTTTTTTGCTAAAACACAGACTTGATATTCAATGTAAAAGTTATTGCACCCAAAAGTAACTTAAAATGGAGTTGTATAGCTTTGATCATAAACTCTGAATTAGCTCGAACAGAGGCCTGTGTGTGAACCCTCTAAAATGGTCACTCATTTCAATTTGAATAAGGTAATACGTAATCTATAATAGATGTTTCTGAGTATAAAGGTGGCATTATACTAAACTTCAGGTTTAGTAAAATTCAGGTAAACCTTCAGACTTGAAGCATGGTTTCTTCAGCCGCTACTTCCTCATCCCAAAGAAGGATGGGGCCTGCACCCCATTTTGGACCTGCGTCGTCTGAATTTTTCTCTTTACAAAGGGAAGTTCAAGATGCTGATGTTAAAAACTATTCTGGCGCAGATTTGAACAGGGGACTGGTTCGTCACCATGGACCTGAAGGACGCCTATTACCACATCCAGGTCATTCCATGGCACAGGAAGTTCCTCCGGTTCACCTTTGGGGGAAAGACGTATCAGTATTCGGGTCCTTCCATTTGGTCTAGCTCTGGCTCTGCGGATGTTCTCCAAGTGCATGGATGCAGCTCTAGCCCCCCTTGAGGCTCCAGGGTCCCATGTGCTAAATTATCTAGACGACTGGCTCATTCTGGCTCATTCCAGAGAGTTTGTGTGTCGTCACAGGGACGTCCTTCTCCACCACCTCTGGTCTCTTGGTCTCAGGTTGAATGCTCAGAAGAGTGTCTTAACTCCTTCTCAGCAGACCAATTTCCTGGGTGTCTAACTTGATTCTCTCTCGATGCAGACCCGTCTGGGCCCTTCTCGAAATTCCAGTCTCCGTGCGTGCTTGGCCCGTTTCACGCTCGGCCATCATGTAGTGGTGGGCATATGTCGCAGGCTTCTGGGGCTCATGGCAGCAGCCTCTCCTGTGCTGCCCTTGGGTCTCCTTCATATGAGACATTCCTGTGGTGGATGAAACTCAGGGGCATCTGCCATTCTTGGTCTGACTTCCGCTTTCGTGCTCTTTGGAGGTGGAAAGACTCCCCCTTTTTTTACTTTTTACTTCTCTCATGGCTCATAAATTGCCTCGAGTTGTAAGCCGTCTCTCTGGCCCTGAATCATTTTCTCCCGGCCCTGATGGGCTGTCATGTCATTGTTAGGACGGAACACATGGCAGTGGTGTCCCATGTACTGTAAATCGCCAGGGAGGCTCGCGGTCGCGCACCCTCAACAGGCACGCGCACTGCATAGTCTCTGAAGTTCTTTGCAGAGTGAGGGAGTGTGGAATCTGCCTCCTTCTGGTAGCCCCATTCTGGCCATCCCAGACGTGGTTCTCAGAACTGAGCTCCCTAGTGAAGGGGCCCCCTTGGCAGATTCTTATCAGGAGAGATTTGCTGTGTCAGCTCCAGGGCAGGATTTGGCATCCTCGACCCAAGACATAGAGGCTGTGGGTGTGGCCGATAAGAGGCAACCGCTAGCGACAGTGGCGTCTGGTCTTCCCGCTGATGTCCGGGAGACCATTGATAACGCTTGTGCGCCTTCTACTAGACGGCTGTATTACTCTTTAGACCATGTGCTTAGATCATTAAAATAGGGCCCATAAAATTTGAAGTTATCATAATTGTTTTCCTACATTCTTTGCATCTAGTCGATTTGACATGTTAATAAACCCAAATCAAAGAACATATGGCATATCCGGTCATGTTTCATGGGACTTTCATTATGACATTTCGGAGTTTATGCACAGCACGGACATACGTAATCAAATTCTACGACAAGGGAACTACCGCGACAGTATATGATACAGATATTATAAAACCATTCAAATAAAACACAAATTATTTTTCTGTAATTCTTCTAAAAAAAATATGTACAACTAAAACGAACTTAAATCAAATTAATAATTGTGTATGATAAAAGTGTTTTTAGATTACAAAATCAAACAATTAAACAAAATTTGAGCAGATTTATTATAATAATTAATTTTTATAATGTTTCGGTTGATAAATGGCTGACATTAAAATACGTAAATTAAGTATAATACTTTTAATCTAAAAATGTTCAAGTAAAATGGCACTAAAAAAATTAATTAATAATTTTGTTTGCCAAAAGTGATTTTAGGCAACACAACATTATAGTGTGCACTATGAAAAGTGTATATTCATTTTGAGATTTGTTAAATATTACATTTTATTTAAATGAGCATCAGATGTAAAAACTGGGGACATTACCATGTACAATTAAATATACAATGTCTGCATACTGAAAAATAAAAAAAAAAATGAATAAAAAAGTCCTCAAAAAAGTTGTCTGATAGCTTATATGCAACTAATATATTGTGCATCTCAAAAATAAATACAGAGATATTTGCATAAAAAGGCATCAAGAAAAATCAGCCCACACATTTCATATAGCCTTCTGTAGCTTGGTCACACATTGTGTATAGATACAGCTACTGTATTTACAGCATAAAAGATGTATTGCTTCCTGCACCGCATGGTGACCGGCATTAGGTTTTATTGTGCGCAGCATGGTTTTGGTTTTATGTTGGAAGATGAAGTGCTTGTTTGGTTTTTATTTCAGACGAGATAAGTCTGTGTGATCCATCTTTGCTGGAGGTTGGACTCAGAGTGTGTTTGGTCCCTACAGTGGGGGAGAGCGTGTGTAATAACCTCTTAAAGCCCCTTACACTCCCCCACATACTTTGTGTAGAGGGTGATGGATACTAGCATTAGATCCATGCAGCGACTCCATGCTGTCCCCCCCCCCATCTCTCTCTCTCTCTCTCTCTCTCTCTCTCTCTCTCTCTCTCTCTCTCTCTCTCTCTCTCTCTCTCTCTCTCTCTCTCTCTCTCTCTCTCTCTCTCTCTCACACGCATGCACTGCAAACATTTCCCACTCTCATTCATCTACATTCTGTGCACTCTCTATCTCGAGCCTGCTGCTTTTGCCAATGTCATCAGTCACATTACAGTGGAACAGAATGATGGGAAAAAAGATATATCAAATATTTTTACTGTAACTACCACCGCGGCACTGGAACAAGCTTTTTGCCTAATCTAATGTGGCCACGCAGGGAGTAAGCAAATGATCCATGCTTCATTATGCAACACTTATCTGTCCGCAAAGTGTGCATGTGAATGTTTGTGTTATTATTTAATCACATATAGGCAACCTTTAAAGGGACAGTTCACCCAAAAATTACAATTCTGTTACCGCTTGCTCACCTTCATGTCGGTCCAAACCTGTATTTTTTTCTGTGGAAAAGAAGATATTTTTTGTCCAAACAATGACAACCCCAAACAACCCCAGAGTCAATGGGTTCCAATCTTCTTTGATCCAAATTTTCTTTCAAATATTTGCTGTGTTCCTCAAAATAAAGGAAGTTATACAGGTTTGGAATGGCTTGAGATTGAGTTAATGAAAGTTTAATTTATATTATTGGGTCATTTAAGGACTTTTTGATGAGACAAATGTTAGCATACAAACTAAATGACCATCATTCTATATTCAGGAAGTGATGTAAAATCAGAAAATCAGATCAGAAAAAGTAATTCTAGCAGATTTATTGCAACACATGTTCAATTTATCATCTCGGTGCACAGTAGATGGATGCTGCATGAGTAAGTGTAGTTTTTATAGATGTTTTTGCAACGTTTGCTTGGGTATGATGAATGGTGGGAATACATGGTGTTTTGAGTGTTTTCAGGGTGGTGTTTAGTGTGAAGAGTTACCTTTTTATCCTGTTCTCTCATTCCTCTCGAGTTCTGCAACACTTGCAGCCACTGGTGTGTGTCTATCACTTCTCTGCACACCTGCAAAGCATCTATGCTAGCCCAGCTGGGCCACTGGTCATTTCTAACAAGGAGGGGGCCATCTGGGGATGACATGCAGAGACTCATATAAACAACACATGCTAACATACACTCACACAAACATGCATGAAGACATACAGACAAATACATTGGCCTCAAAAAGTATTTAGACACTAGGCATTATATAACAATATATATATATATAACAGCTGAAGTGCAGCAAGGACTTTGCAGCTTTGATTACAGACTACAGTTCCCGTACATCCGTGACGTCACGCGTCCTGTTCCGTGCTCCAGCACGGTTAGCGCTCACACTGCATGCGAACCGCGCCCGAGTCCAACTGAACCGTGCTCTGGCCCACCTCTTCCAAGCGGGCCAGGGCCGGCTAATCGAGCCGCGCCCGGGCACGGTTCGGAGCACTCACACTAGTCAAACGAACTGCGCTTTGGTGGTCAAACGCACTCGGGCACGGTTCAAACTGGCTAGTGTGAGTACACCCTTAGCGTTGGTTTCTCCATGTTTACTGGTGATCAGGAATCTGATCATGCAGTGAAGATTACACAGACACATTTGTATAAAGCTCTTAGTAGGCAACATCATGCGAGGAATGTCTGCCTACATGAATGGATAAAAGATGTTTTACTCTCTGTATGGAGAGTGATTTCACTATGGGCCTCAATCTGGATGGATCACAATAGAAAAATGCATTTTCAGTTTGCTTGTGTGTGTTCCAGCTATGAATGTATGTTATCTGACGAGCAAGAGTGAAAGTCAGAGAGAGCTTGAAAATTAGACTGGCACATATGAGCAAAATCGATCATAGATAAAAGGCGTTGTTTGACGTTGTTTACAAGGATAATGGGCTGACAGGCAGCACATATAAATCATGCGGAATAAGGGCATGTGTCAAACAAACAGAGTGAAGAGCGACGGTCACGAATCCTTGCTTCACCCTGCTCACTGTTTGCACACTGTTCTTTCTACCTCCCTGGCCAGGCTCAATACAATTAAAGCACTTTTCACATGACAATTAATGCTCATTTGCATACTCAATTGCACCTTTTTTGCATCCTGTCCTTTCAATGTTGTGTGAAAGTGGTTGCCATGGAGACTAACCCGATGTAAGGTACAGATCATTTTTAATGTTAGCTTTGCTTGTGTAAATGCAATTATTTTATTGGGGTAAGACAGTTTGAGTGGCTACTTTCAAAATGGACCACAGGTTATTTTTTAAATGCATTGCAGATTTATTAAAAGAAATCTAAAATTCACCTTCATCGTTTAGCTCAAAGTAAAAGCAGGGAAGGGTTCTCGAATGTGAAGTAATTACATATGTATCTTGTTTTCCCACCTTACTTGCCAACATCACACATTCATCAGTGTATTAGCAGGTACAAGAGAAAATTAATGTCATATTTAACCCTGCAGTTATGTTTTAGACTGTCTGCAGAAAGGTCAAGGCCTTTCAAACACTTCTTAATTAGACATTGCCTTTTCCCATTAATAATGCTTACATGGGCAAACTTCTAATGACTTGGTTAGATGTGGAAAGTCATATTTAAATCATTACACACACACCCTGACAAAACAAAAACTCCAGAATTATCATAGCGTTTCATAAATCAGTTACACTGTGATGTACAGATTACATGAAAGGCTTGCGCTGTAAGCTTTGAAATTTATTGTTGGGAAAATGATGACTGAATCTAAGAATATAGAGGCCCTTGCATGCAGTTTACTATTTGCTTTACTATATGTTCTAATGCATATACATGCAATATACATGCATATATATACAGTGCTATGCATAAGTTTAGACACCCATACTAAAGTTGACTAAAAAGAGGAATAAAAAATCATCTTTTGGAAACTGAACTTAATGCCTTAATTTAAAAAATTAGGAAAAATCCAACCTTTAAGGACACCAATTTTCTTTGTGAATGAATAATGTATCATAAATAAATAAATGTTCTTCCTTAAAATACAGGGTGCATAAGTTTGGACACCCCTATGTTAAATTCCCATAGAGGCAGGCAGATTTTTATTTTTAAAGGCCAGTTACTTCATGGATCCAGGATACTATGCATCCTGATAAAGTTCCCTTGGCCTTTGGAATTAAAATAGCCCCACATCATCACATAGCCTTCACCATACCTAGAGATTGGCATGGTTTTATTTCAGTTAGCCTAATAGCTAGTTTGATTTGCATTGAGAGATGATCTTATGGAAAGTACCCCATGCCAATCTCTAGGTATGGTGAAGGCTATGTGATGATGTGGGGCTATTTTAATTCCAAAGGCCAAGGGAACTTTATCAGGATGCATAGTATCCTACAAATAAAATTAAAAAAAATACTTAAAAATAAAAATCTGCCTGCCTCTATGGGAATTTAACATAGGGGTGTCCAAACTTATGCACCCTGTATTATAAGGAAGAACATTTATTTATTTACGATACATTATTCATTCACAAAGAAAATTGGTGCCCTTACAGGTTGGATTTTTCCTAATTTTTTAAATTAAGGCATTAAGTTCAATTTCCAAAAGATGATTTTTTATTCCTCTTTTTAGTCAACTTTAGCATGGGTGTCTAAACTTATGCATAGCACTGTATATACACTCACCTAAAGGATTATTAGGAACACCTGTTCAATTTCTCATTAATGCAATTATCTAATCAACCAATCACATGGCAGTTGCTTCAATGCATTTAGGGGTGTGGTCCTGATCAAGTCAATCTCCTGAACTCCAAACTGAATGTCAGAATGGGAAAGAAAGGTGATATAAGCAATTTTGAGCGTGGCATGGTTGTTGGTGCCAGACGGGCCTGTCTGAGTATTTCACAATCTGCTCAGTTACTGGGATTTTCACGCACAACCATTTCTAGGGTTTACAAAGAATGTTGTGAAAAGGGAAAAACATCCAGTATGCGGCAGTCCTGTGGGCGAAAATGCCTTGTTTGATGCTAGAGGTCAGAGGAGAATGGGCCGACCGATTCAAGCTGATAGAAGAGCAACTTTGACTGAAATAACCACTCGTTACAACCAAGGTATGCAGCAAAGCATTTGTGATGCCACAACACGCACAACCTTGAGGCGGATTGGCTACAACAGCAGAAGACCCCACCGGGTACCTCTCATCTCCACTACAAATAGGAAAAAGAGGCTACAATTTGCACAAGCTCACCAAAATTGGACAGTTGAAGACTGGAAAAGTGTTGCCTGGTCTGATGAGTCTCGATTTCTGTTGAGACATTCAGATGGTAGAGTCAGAATTTGGCGTAAACAGAATGAGAACATGGATCCATCATGCCTTGTTACCACTGTGCAGGCTGGTGGTGGTGGTGTAATGGTGTGGGGGATGTTTTCTTGGCACACTTTAGGCCCCTTAGTGCCAATTGGGCATCGTTTAAATGCCACGGCCTACCTGAGCATTGTTTCTGACCATGTCCATCCCTTTATGACCACCATGTACCCATCCTCTTATGGCTACTTCCAGCAGGATAATGCACCTTGTCACAAAGCTCGAATCATTTCAAATTGGTTTCTTGAACATGACAATGAGTTCACTGTACTAAAATGGCCCCCACAGTCACCAGATCTCAACCCAATAGAGCATCTTTGGGATATGGTGGAACGGGAGCTTCGTGCCCTGGATGTGCATCCCACAAATCTCCATCAACTGCAAGATGCAAGATGTGTGTATATATATATTTGGTGTGTGTGTGTGTGTGTGTGTGTGTGTGTGTGTGTGTGTGTGTGTGTGTGTGTGTGTGTGTGTGTGTGTAATTATTGATTTGCTGATGGATAGCATGTTCATATTGAAGTTAATAGTGACAAGACAGGGTGGCATCTGGCATATATAAGTTTGTTGTGCTGAATAGTCCTTCTCAACCTAATTTCTGACTGTTTGCAGGACCTTGCCGTATTCAGGAAGGCTAAAAAGCCTAAAACTAAACTAAAAAGTCCATCCAGGAGCTGGTTTGATATTTCATCAAAAGCTGTGTCCAATTATCCAGAGGAAGTGATATTTGAGTGAATATGTATAAATATCCCATCGTGGATGTACAGTAGAGTACAGCACACTCTGTTCTGTCACCTGTGCCACTGGACTCATTCCTAGATCTCTCTCTGATTCAATCTCTAAAACCGTTCACTCCGTCCACTCACCTTTAAATCCTTCATCCTCCATGATTTTCCCTCATATATCTGTTCATCTATTTCTGTCTTTGTACATGTGTTTTATCTATTCATCTCTTTCAGTTCACAGCTCTTGTCTCTACTTTGGTTTGCCAGGGCTGCTGTTACAAGGGCTTCCTCCCCGTCCTTTCCTGGTTTCCCTTTATACATCTATCTGGCTTTCTTCCTTCATCTCTCCCCTCAGTTTCTCTCCGTCACTTCTCTTTTATCCCAGGGTTTCTCTGTTCTTTATTAGTGCTGGCCATCTCTAGGCACAAGATCAGTGATGTACCTAATAGCCTAATTAGGAGAATAAAACAGCACTCTACCAATACAATGGAAATGTCAGACCGCAAGCTATAATTTGACTTCCGAGTCGCTGAAAGGGCGCAGTGAATTTACCCTGGTGACGGGCAACGGCTCAGCTGGGCCTTTCTCTCTCACCTTTATCTAAATGTCAGTAAGGAATCAGCAGAGAGGAGGGCGGCCATGCCGAGATGGAAGATATGGGTGGTTGGTTCCCACATTCACTGACTAAAGGGGTTTTGTTGATGAGCGAGTGGGGTTTTGTACAAAAAAAATAATAATTACACCCATAGAGTGTCCCCTGAGATGAACTCTCTCACTGATTAAACACAGATCACCAATCTCTTGAAAACTTTCTGAGGATCGCTCAAGTGAGCCTGAGGTGCTTTTTGATCGTTTGAGTGCTTTGTAACTTTGACCGCTCCAAGTCTCATGGGCTCGAGAGTAACTGAATTAATAGAAGTGTTCACTGTAGATGTGTTGCGGTCTGACCTGCTCGGTGCCTGTGAAAATAACTGCTCACCTGCATTACCCGTGGCCTTTGACTAGCTAAATGTCCAGGTCGGTTTCTGGCGTCACGGATGAATAAATGTTGGCAAATGGCCAAAAAATTACCTCTGAAAACAACAGATTGACTGAGGCTCCTGGGAACAAACAACTTGATGAAAGACGAGCCTATACGAGAAAATGTCTCTTTCATGTGCAGACGACATGGTTTCCCTTAGGAGTCAACAGGCTTTAACAGCAGAGAGTTCTGTCCATAGACACAGACGAGATTGATTGATTTGCAGTTGACCCTTTGCTAAGCTCCACCCTCCTTGGTTAATGTTGCTAACTTAGACAAGCTTTAGAAAAAATTCAGTAGAATTGAAGTGGAGTTTTCTGTCAGAACTGTGTGGATGTTTTTCTAATGTGAGTTGAAATGAAGTGTGATATTGCAAAGCATTATTAACAATTAATAAAAACTGTGAAGACTGTAAATTAGAGTTTATGCAATCGCTTTACACTGTCATCTGAAAAGAGAAAAGTCTTATTTGGAGTGATTAATGATAACACTAGTGTAGATGAACACACATCACAGGAATAATTACATTTTAAAACATATTGGAAAAGAAAATGGTTATTTTAAATTGTGATTTTTTCACATTATTACTGTATTATTTGAATAACAGTAATCAAAACTGAATAATAGATCAAATAAATGCAGCATTGGTGAGACTTCTTTTAAAACATTTTTTAAAAAATCTTGAAAAATCTCAAAATGTAGCTTTTTTTAATGAAACTTACCCACATTCAAGTGTTGATAAAAAAGAAAAAGAATGCAAGTTAAAATAAAGCGTTTTTTTTTTTTTTTAAAAGCAAAGTCTGTTCTTTCTTTTGATATATTGCATGTTCGGATATTAATACAAAAAAATATATATCTGTGGGCCATGACATTTTTGTGAAAATGATCAAAAACGCTGGCGGTAGCTGGCAACTTTAAAAAAAAATGTGGGAAAGAGTTAAGCAAGTGTGTACAAGAAAAAAACATTATTTTATATATATATAATTTGGGAAATTGGGTTCAAAACTGTTAAAAGATACAGCTCCTCCCTAGACTTTTGTTAGAAATCAGTAAAAGCTTGTCTGAGAAATGGCGGATGACAAAATTTGGTACGATTGGTCATTAATGTTTTAAAGCAGGGTTTACTGAAAGCTCAGCTGGAAAACCAGCACAAGAGTGAAACTTTACTCGCAAAATTAAGTGTGCCTAGCAGAATATTAAAAATGAAAAGGTAATAAAGTTTTGAGGAATGAATCTGGTAGTAATGTGATCATTTATCATATAACCATTCACATAACAAAATATATCTTATGTAACTGTTGTAAAGGTTACCGATATGTGATAACAAGAATGACTGAGTGATGAATTTCTTACTGCAATCTCCATATACAGAAACAGAAATGAATATGTGTCTTTGTTGGCTCAAACCTGAAGTGGCAGTTTAGTATAGATTTTATTTCAGCAGACATTGAATCGTCTCCTACTAGTTTGACACACACATTTTCACTACTGCAGTTCTTCCTGAATGCATCCCATTGTCCTCTCAGTAATCTGTAAATTTGAGTGACCCAACAACGGGTGTGGACATTTGCATTGTCCAAACAATGGAAGACAGGCGGAGTGTTTGAAATGTGTTTAGAAACATTCATTATTTTTGTGTCATGTTTGCTTGAAAGACCTTACCAAAGGTGAAGTGCGTAATTTCAGCGCCATTAGTGGCACCAGACACACTTCACCTTCAGCAAGATCTTTCCAGCACACATAATTATAGTTGTGACATATGGCCACCCCTCTCAGCTGGCTCGCAACAGTACACACACAAGTGAAGTGTCCACTTCTGTGATACCAACTTCTGGGGCAACATCGAGGTATACAAAGATTTACATTATCATAAGATGAGTCTTCCTGTGTCCATGCATTCACGTGTGTTTGCAAATAAAATTTTAATGTGTGTGGGAGTGTGTTGAGAGAGAGATTAACATGTTGAATTATTCATCCTCTTGTTGGAGTTAATAACAGTGGCGTATCAGGGGGATCGGGTCTGATGGTTGTTTGTTTTATGATAAGCTGACGGAGTTCTTATCTCATGGGCCCCGATACAAATCTCTAATGCTTGCTTTGCCTTCTCCCCAATACCAAAGAGTCAAAGCTCACTGTGGACCAGAATTAGCCTGAAAATCCAGACCCAAATCTGAAAGATTAAGGGTCTGGCATCGACTAATGAAATCGCCCAGCCCGAGGGGCGGCACCAAACATGTATTTGAAAATCTCACTGCAAGCAATTGGATAACACTACGACCAATCACAACAATAATCCCCAAACGCGGAGCTAACTGATAGATTAGACTCTTGCCGTATCCGGTCGGCAAAACAGCAAAAACGTCCTTCTTGCAAAGATAAAAAGCCAAGTCTAACTCGTTCATTGTAACGGCCAAAGCCGTTTCAAACAACTGGTGTTCATCCACAGCCATCTTGCAATGTTTACTAATGACTTTGACGTCGCAGTGCTGTCGTCATCTGTTTAGCTCGCCTCTGGCCCGCCTGTATCAGATAACCCGATGTGATTGGTGTAGCTCAGATACAAGGGCATAGTTAATGAGCATCATTACTTGACGCCAGAGTAACTCGCTGAGCAAATTCAATTTGTGCTCTTGCGAGAACTCTGGATTCCCAGGGTAGACCAGAATCGAAATTAGGCTTAAATTGAAGTCAAAGGGCAAAAATGCATTCATGCGGCTGTGGTACGTCAAAAGGAGTCAGCAAGGTGTGAGGCTGAAAACTGGCAGGAACAGTCTGTGTGTGTTGTGTGTGTGTGCCCATGTCAGTTTTTCTGACAGTAAGCAGGTACACGGTCTCATTAGTACGGATTATTTAAAGCACTTCCTGCTGCCTGTGGCTTCATCCACAAGTGTGACTCCTATGTGTCTGCGTTATACCTCCCTCCTTTTCTCTCGCTCAGTGCATCTGAGTCTGTTCTCTCTGTCCAAAAGGCAAGACCCATAATTCCGAAGTCGGCCTTGCTTCAAAGTGACATGCATTAATTACAGACTTCTAAACACCTGAAAGGCAAAAGGACAGCAGGTCTCAGATTCCTCTAAAATTACCGGCCGAACAAGAAAACGCCCAACTTCATCATGAAACAATCTCACTGAATGACAAAGCGCTCATTTTCACGCTATTAATATTGGCAATAATCATCTCATTCCTGGTTATACAGACAAGAAGAAACAATACTTTTTTTAATGGAAAAGTGTGAAGCTTCCATTCTCGGAGCTCAGCTGTGCTGGTGAACTAATTTCAGAGTGCTGTACCTGTAATTCTTCTGAGGAAATGAGGAAAGTCTAGTCTCTGAATTTAAATAATCTACACCTTGAGACAAAAGGACCAACCAGCGCTTTGCAAATGAACAGTCCATCAGCCAGTTTAACACACTCAAATTCAAGTCACATTGAACGGGGACTGAATCATGATATGATTCATTCTCCCTTCAATGTGACTCTGAGTTAAACTTGCTGATGGACTGTTCCTTTTTAAAAACCCTGGTTGGACCTTTTGTCTCAAAATGTAGATTAGTTAAATTCAGAGACCACTTTCCTTCTTTCCATGAGACAGGAAACCAGACTAAAGCCCTTTTTACACCAAGAATGATAAGTAAAGAAAATTATAACGGTAAATCAGCATCCACAATGGCAGACAATATCATTCTGCTTATTATAAGCGCATGCTGCAGCTTTTTCATCTGCCACTTTAAATGCTTGGGTTTTATCAGCTGAAAAAAAAAAAAATCTTTCTGAAAGTGATTCTAGCTAAATCGTTTCTCTGTTCCGTTATTGTTACTGTATTTGTAGTGTAGACTCTATTCTTTTGTATTTAGAATGATTTTTAGAACTATTTGTATCGTTATCCTTCCTGTTGTAAATGGCCTAGGACTGGCTTAAACTTGTTTAACTCGTCTCTTAAATACTGAATAGTCCCCCCTTCAGTATATACTGTATATTGAGTTACTCTATACTTTTGTGACTCCATATAAACTTTATTGCATAGTGTGGGGCACAAATCTGACAGTGTATATGCCTTTAATTAACATTTTAATATATACATTTTACATAATAAGACCAGGAAGTGTTGTGACCCTGTAACAGTTCAACCAATTAAAAAAGAGCTACAAGACTGACATACATGGCAACATTTTGCTGGCATAATACATTTACATTAAGCCATTTATAGATAATATATCTCTAAACTATACTTAAAATAAATTGTGCTACAACAACAAATGCTCCCCTCCCCTGCTAACTTTGAAATACACTGGAATGTTTCATAATCTTTGGATTGGTTTGGATGTTTTTGATTGCCATTATTTAAAAAAAAGATAGTGAATGTAAAATTGTTAATTGCCCCCCTCTTAATGTAAACCCACTTTAAACAGTCTAGTTCTGTTTTCTGCATTTCAGAGTCTGTGTAACTAGAAACCTACATCGATGATGCAACCAATTGCTTAGCTGTCTGTGAAAGAACAAAAAAGTACAATGGTAAACAGCACACTCAGTTCAGTTTATCTCACGAACGCCGTAACGCGTAGACCTACTTTGGTTCACCGTGGGTGCGTAATAATTACTCCTCTTGTGACCTCTAGATGCCGCTAAGAGCACAATGAACATTTCCTGCAGCGCTCCTGTACAGTGGCGTTCATGGATCTGAGAATTCCCCCCTCTCCCTCCTATTTAGTGCCCTCATGACAGCGTGATAAACTACATAATATCATTTAACATGGTGTGTTGACGCAGCTGATCCCTTTAAACAAAGTCGAGAGTGATTGAAACCCGCGCCGAGTCGAAACATTTCGACGTGACTATGACTCAATCGTGCCTGCAATCGCAACTTCCATGCGCGACTATTCTGAATTATGGTTTGAGTTTCGATGAAACGACTTAGACCCTCAATGGTAGATGGACAACACGTCTACCTGCATGCTTAATAAGTTATATATTTGAAAAGTTAGTCGTCATAAATTGGTCTTTAAAATGTCTTCTAGATAAAGGGGTATGAGAATTGCACCTGCACGGGGGATGCGCGCGCATAGTGTAAGGGGTTGAAAAGGGGACGGGAATAATTGGTTATTCCGTGGGGTTATAAGACACATTCCAAAGTTTTTCTGCCTGGAAAGAATCGGAGGTATCCCTCTTTGCAGTGTTGCCAGATCACAGAAGAGAAACAACGAGCCCAAAGTGACTTTCCCCACCAAAATGAGAGGGAGGGGGTTCAAAAATTAAATCCATATGTTGAATACAATTGTCCATTTAAATCAATTAATAAATCGCAGTGGTACATTAGTATATTCATCAATGGTCGGGAACGTCTTGATTGTTGGTGAATCACATTCTGTGTGTGGTTTAAATACATTACATAGGCTATTGCATTGACCATGTTACCATTGACCCGTGTAGGCTACTACTTTCTTGGTAGCACTAACACGTAAAAACATCTGACATTTGGATAGTAGGCCTAGCCTATATAGGCTTCATCTATTCAAGAATAGCATTCGGTGTTTTTGGACATCATATGCATTTGCATACTATGTAGCGATGTATGCATATGTGGACGTGGGAATTATGAAGCTAGAGCAAGACTAAAACTGTAAATGACAGCTGCAATTAGCAGGCTAAGTAGTTGATCACACTTTAGTCAAAACGCTACTGTGTTCCATGGAGCCCCCAAAACACAACTTGCGACTACTCATTTTATTTACTGGCATTTTTATGACAAAGCAAGCTTAGTCGCTTATAATAAGCGGACATGGCAACACTGGGACTTGGTAATGTTTGGGTAAATACGAATGAGGTATTGTTGTGGAGTGCACACAAGCACGTCTCACAAAGCTCCGCCCTCGACGATTCAAAATGATGTTCTTGTATGAGGGACTCGGCGAGCGAGCGAGCGAGCGAGAGAGGGGGAGAGCGAGAGCGCAATCGGTCGGAAATCACTTCACTCTCACATAGGCTATCCACAGAATCGACGCGCGCGGTGAGCTGCGGCAAGAGCGCGAGCCCCGGCGTCCTCAACACTGAATGGTGAACTGATGATGAGAGCACGCGCACTGGACACTACCGGACATAGCCGTGGAAGATTTTTTCTGTTTTCACTTGTATGCACAGACAGTTGTTGACTGAAGGCTGAAGTTTTGGAGGATGCTGTCGTGTGGAATTGGACGTTTCGGGATGCTGTGAGCCCGGTCCGGAGTAGCGCTGGTTCGGGGTTTTCCTTTCGTGCGCAAGGAGAGGACACTTCTCTCTGATGTGCGTAACCATCAGCCAAGTTACGCGCTCTTATTTTCTGACGTGACACTTTTTTTTATTCAATTTTAGTGAACCATCCGTGTTAAAAAAGAGGAATTTTAAAGAAAAAGAAAACAAGAGAGCTGACAGCGGAAAAGATTGCTGTTTTTGTATCGACAGGATTGCGGTGGTGCTGAATTTTGGATTTCCAAAGCACTTGATTTGTGGTGTGGAAAGGGAACACGGCTTTTGGTCCGACTCTATCAGCCAAGACTTACTAACTGAGAGGAGTGATTTCCTTCAAGGTAGGCTATACGAGATTTTTTCTATTAATATTTACGCATTTTCACAGTTTCTCTCCTGCCAATATGCGCTCTCCTTTGATTCTTAACATAAAATGAGGCTAACATTAGGAGTCATATAAAGATACTTTTCTTTATAGAGGGCTAGTCTATGTGTGTGTGTGTCTGTGCATGTGTTTAAATTGTAATTGTGGCAGAAAAATACCACTCGACATAGCCTACTATCACAAGGTTGTGAGATTATTTAATTTATCCTACAATAAATGTTTGAGCAAATAACTGTAAAGTGCTGAACGCCTCCGATTAAATATCACGAATGTATCGATACCTCAAGTTAACATCGACCGCGGTCGTCCTTAGAGCTGATTAGCGCTCATGTGACATGTTTTCCCTACACTACTGCTATTGATTTTTTTTTTTTACAAGAAAATATTTTTCTACCGAGCGCTCTAGTGGATCGCCAATCTCGCTTTCTAGTCTATTACATTTCCACATATAGAAAACTAGCCCTTGACCCATGAATTGACATAGCCTATAAATTCTTCATCTAGCTCAAGTTCCAGCCAGTGGATGTTCACGTAGATTTTAATCGATTCCTCGCATATTCACTTCTTGTGCGCTCGCGAACGTCCGTCCATAGTCCATGGAAAAAATCTCTGTCAGCAAACCCTCACATGAACTGCGCTTACTTGCGTATAAACTTGTTCAACGCTTGGAAGCGCTGATTCTAATTAGTTTTTTTTTATTTTTGTGAACTATTATGGGTAAAACCTTAAATTTGGGCAACTATCTTATTTGTTTAGTCTATTCCTCGCTCCCACAACACCTGTTGCACTCGTTTTTGCGCATTTCTCACGTAGCTCTAAGCTCTATTTCCGCCTCAGAGCGTGATGGTTGAAAAATGCTGCTGTTACTCCTATTAATTCTAACCAGCAGAATGTCAACTAGTCAACATTTCACAAGACGCACTATCGAAAGCATTGCCTGTCATCATAACAACGGAATCCGGTCTTTCTAGCCGCTCCCGCCGTCAGGTTACTTTTAAACCTGTTCGTCCGGTCCGGCCGGGAGAGACAGGTGTGAAAACACGGGAAGGCTTGGGCTTCATTCCGCCCTTCTGTGATCGGACATCTCGAATCTTTCTGCGGTTCATCTGTAGGCAAAGCGTTCAGACGGATGTAAACTTGTACAGAAGCCCACAATTGCTTGCAAATGATCTGGTCTAACTCGGAGCGCATTCACCCGCAGGTAAAAGTCATTTCCTTTCCTCTCTCATTGAGATCGTGTTCTGTAGGCATCAGCACAAGCGCCCGCGCGCGCGCACACACACACACACACACACACCGGCACTTGGAAGAGCTTCTCGTGCTGTTCCAGTAGATTATTGATCTGTGGATCTTATAAGCACGTTCTTTTATTTCCCCCCTCCATGTCTTTAATATAGCCTAATTCGTCACTCACCCCGGCGGTTATAGGTGAATGCGATTTGAATAGGGTGGGGGCGCTGACCCCTTATAAAGACGTGAATTAAGACCACCAAACTTGGGTTCTGACTTGCTTTGGCAGTAGTACATGTTTTACTAGTATGAACGTGTCCGTGAGATTCAACTTTAGTGGCTTAATCCTTTTGTTGACGTTTGGACATAGGTTATGTGCTTTGTCAACCTCAACTAATTGCACATTGTAGGCTATAGCCTATATTCTATATATGTTTTCATATTTAAAAAAAGAAAGTTGCAAAACACCGAATGATTTGCATTTCGTGCAGTTGATCGTAAAACAACGAGTCGCGCCATTAAACTGTCCTTATATTGATGGGCGTCAGCGCTGCATATATAGTCCAGCAAAAAACTGGAGAAAACGAGAAGCTTCACAGCCACAGAGCAAAAAAAAAAAAAAACCTTCGAGTGAACCGAAAAAGACATAGGGATGTTTTCTTTGGGGTTAAAATATGTTTCCTCACTTTATTCAACGTATCCTGGTGTAAATGTTTAAATTGGTCTTATTAGAAATTACATGCAGATTTGATAGCTTGACATTTAAATGTGAAAAAGACAATATGTCCATGCCATGAGGTACAAGTTAAATTAGTCGTTTCCTCTCATACACACACACATGTATGTTGACAATTCCCACTGTCAAAACCAACTTGAAATGAGGCATTTCTGCATTTCTGTGTCCATGGGCCAGTTGTACATATACAAATATCTTTCAGTTTCGTTGCTTCAACATATAGAAAATAATAGGCATCGTCCTTCAACTATGTCTATAGACAATGAATATAGGCTACTGTACATTGTTCAAGGAAAAATAATTAATTTCTGTTGATCAAAACAACTTAATAACAAGATAAGACCCAATGTTGAGCTTTACTGCCCATCATTATATTCCCATTTTTACAGTTACAAAACAAATGCATACATCAAGTAGAAATGTTACGCCTATTTTATTGATTTTATTACAACCTCTATGTCTGTGTAACCATAACAGTAGCAGTCCTCCAGTCTTTGTCTATGCTATCAGTGTGTGTGTGTGTGTGTGTGTGTGTGTGTGTGTTAGCTGTGTGTAATGGTGTGTGAGAGTTTGTGTGCCAGCCTTGTGACTGGCCAGCTCTCTCTGTGTAACAGACTGGTAGACAGCAGCGGGGCAGCAGTTCATCTCGTCTGAAAGCGGGCGCAGACTAATCTGGCCCCACAATGGCTGAATGAAATAATTAAAGTAATCCTCTGTGCCTCGCACTTGGCTAGGGAGGAGGGCCTTGGACCACCCATCCTGAACGGGTCACTGAGCGCCATGGAGCTGGTGGCCCGTAGAGCCTGGATGGCTGCAGCCGAGGACAAAAGCTCACGTGAACTCAACTCTGTGGCTGTGGGTGCTGCAAGTCTTGAATCACAAAGCACTCAGTATTTAGGATGTGGTTGGTTAGTGTTTGTCGCCTGCTGCTATTTATTTTAGCTCATTCTGTTTCAGAATGAGTAAACATGAATGCATTTTATTCGAAGGAGCTCACTACACACTTTTTCGATTTCCTTGCTGATTAATCGGCAGCATTACTCAGTTGGTGAGTCTATCGGCTCACCTCAAGTAACTGTAAGCAAGTAATTCTTCAGCTTCACTGCTATAGTTTTTGAAGACACTTCAGATGTGTACTAAAATGTCAGTTGAGCCGGTTGAGTTAACCATTAACCTGAGACAGATGCTGCACTCTTACTTCCTTCTGAGTCAATCATTATCCTGGCTTTAGACAAGAGCTGACTCCTGAACCCTCATAAATGTCAGCGCTTTAATTTAATTCTTTAATTATCGCATCGAAACCGGGATGGGGAGGGGTTAGAACAATCATTGACTAAGGACTCAGTGCGTTACCATGACGCAGTGCCTCAACCAGGAATCCGACTCCTGCTACGGCGGTTACGTAAATGCTTTTATTGCTTATTTTCCCTAGAATCACCTTGCAGTTTCATGCTGAGCTGGATGCCACCTGGGGGGGTGTCTTGGCAGAGGTATGCCATCCTCATATTCCCATGAGGGTCTTTTGCTGGCAGGGGAAGGGTGAGCATTGGTACAATGATGAATTCCTCCTTACAAGTCTCTAAAGAGGAAAAGAAGGAGAGCGAGACTGTGAGAGAGGGAGAGAGAAAATCATACAGCAATTTTAAAGCATGTCAGCGGGGGAGGCTTTAGAATAGTAATTAGCCCGTTAAATCTGTTAACCTCCCCCTGCGCTTACAACACAATGGCCTTCTCGACAGTGTATGAGCGCATCTCTGAGAGGGCACGGAAAGGCATAAAA
Organism: Scardinius erythrophthalmus; assembly: GCF_964197995.2. Lineage (NCBI taxonomy): Eukaryota > Metazoa > Chordata > Actinopteri > Cypriniformes > Leuciscidae > Scardinius > Scardinius erythrophthalmus. The sequence goes on along the minus strand of NC_138233.1, from coordinate 16,722,628 downwards.
TGATGGTGTGCATATGAAAGAGAAAGACAGAGAGATGTATGTGATGTTGTTTACAGAGACCAGGTGTGAAATGAACATAATATGGTTTTTGCAAACAGGAAATGAGAGGGGAACCATGTTCCCCGAAGGCTGATGCAAAAATTCTTACCAAATGCACTGTGAATAATGCGCGAAGAGCTGATGGTGAGGCTCCATAAGGGAACTCCGATTCACACCTTCCCCTGCGCTCACAGCTATTGATTGTATTAATGACATCCAGCTTATACACAGCAGTACAAGATGAATTAGGCTGCACAGCCTGAGAGGCGCGAATAAATTCTCACAGGATTATGACAGTAGTCATAAATACCGCACTCTGGCGACGCCTGTCTCCCTGTGAGGAGATCTTAGCCGTGGCTCGACAATGCCATATTTGAAGACGTCATTAGAGAAGCGGATGCTGCATGTTGATTCAGGGCCTGTCATAAATCTGCTCTCTGACCATGTAAGGATGACGATCAAAACTCTGAGGTGAGGGAAAGCCCCACTGACGGCCCATTGTCATTGTAATGGCTAGGCTTATTGTGTACCTGTGTGAAGGCAGAGTGCTAACTCTCTGCAACTGAAAGGAAAGCTGTCTGCTAGGTAGCCGTGCTTGATTTGACTCTGTTAAGGCCTCCTGTGTCTTGTAAATATTGCTGTCATTAGGGCACACCACTCATATGCACTTATGCATTTCCATTACAAAGGAGAGTTCTTAGCCAAAAGCCTAAGCTGTTGCCACCTTTATATTTTATATACTCAAACACGTTCAGTAGTTTTTCTTTTTTTCATGACCTTCATGTTTTTCCCTAAGATTTTCCATTTGCCTGAGCGCCTGCTCACAGACCCACACTGACATTCCTTTGCTGTGTTTGTTTTTAGATCTTGTGTGTAAGTTTTACACACCCACAGACATATATATGTGCGCACATGCGTTCACATTCACAGAAGAGTGTGGGAAAGGATGTCTACATTGGGTTCCCAGTGTACAGTGACCCTTGAACACAGACTCTTTACGCTGGGCCCTTGAGAGCGAATGTCGTGAGAGATTCTCAAACTCTTCATCGCAACAAACAGATTCACACGCTTTTCATTTTGCCAGAAGGTTTTTGAACTTTTTGAATTTTCCAGTGCATGATAAAGATGGGATGTTTTGGTTTAGTTTATATATAGATCTTGTTCTTTTTGTTTTATGTTTAAAAAAAAAAAAAAAAGCATTTTAGTGCTATTTTTACTGCCCGGTTAATCCTTCACCCAGTGCTTCTGAGGTCCCTGCCCTGCTTTTTCCTGTTGACCTTTTTTCGTCAACACACAGTACAAAATTCAACACACACCTTCAGCGAAGGCTCTTACACATCTCTGTGAAATGCCAACTCCATAAGACGGTCGTTCAAAACCACAATAAGGGATACGTTGCTTTAAAGGTGAGTTTTTTTTTCACCTCTCTGGCTCCTTTTGTGGTCCACACTGTTTAATTAGCCACATAAAAGTGTGCCAGAGTCGTCTGTCTCGACAGATTCAAAATTAGACTGTGAAATTAGTGAGAAACGAGTCAAGATCTCATCATATGTGTGAACAGGGTCACACATCCCACCCTTCATTTCAGCCTCATTAGTGCATTGTGCTCCCTGCCGTGTCATTGCCTTGTGGCTGCTGTTGTGCAAGTGTTTTTGTATTTGTTGGTGTCTAATTTGTGCATATTAAAACTGCATTTCCCATGTATAGGGGAGTGTGTGAGGTGCACAGTGTCTGATGCAGTTACATTAGCCATTTTTTGATGCTCTAACCACATGAATTTTCTTTGTAATGTGTTTGTGAGAGGCTCACCATGTCATGTGTTTGCTAATGGAAAAATATTGAATGGAACATGCACTAAACTACTACAACCAATCAATACTGATGAGAGTATGGATGAACCCACTTCCTATTAGTCACCAAATAACAGTCCATTTTGCTGACAGTCATTTTTCTTTCTATATTTGTGGGGGTTTTTTTAACCAAGTTGTACAATAATATGATTTGTTCCCCAACCTCATAGAAAGTGACATGTAAAGACTTTGATTGTGATTCTTTAGGTTTGGTATTCACAGGCAGAATGTGCACAGAACTGGTGGCAGTGCTCTCACATCCCCCATTGGTTCACCGCTGGGTCGAGTTGAGGTGTCTGTCTCCTCTGGACAGTAATCTAGCAGCCCTGCCTCATTAGCCATGGGGAGTGTGGTGGGATAACATTCCCCATATGTTAGAGGGGTCTGCAATTACCACAGTGGGAAACATCAAAGTAACATGACCTTAAACGTGATGGATTAACAGAATCTGATTTATTTATTATATTTTTTTATGTTCTTTTGTAGTTGCTCATACTGTGGTTGTTAATGTTTGGCAAGGTGGCAGGAGGGGGCTGTTGTCAGTATGCCTTCTATAACCCTGTCTATTACTTCCTCATGGGTGTGTGATGTTGCCACAATTTTGGGGCCATTTGCTGTGAAGTGGCCATTGGAAGATTAGAAAACCACACTCTTCTACCATTTGTTCAATAACTTAAAGACTCGGACAGGAAAGGGAAGATTCACATGTAAATTTGTCTTCAAGAATGCTTTTGGTTTCTTTTCCCCATTAAATATCTTATTTTTTTTTATATGGTCCTAATATGATGGTAATCCTTCTTTGTCTGGCTACTATTCTTTCTCTTTACACACCCTGTTTATGTATGGCATAAAACATATGTAAGAAGAAGAGCTAGAAGAAGAACATGGTGACAAGAAAAAGAGTGACAATACATTTGTGAAGGAAGTGGGCAGTGAACATGAAATGAATGAATGAATGAATGAATGAATGAATGAATGAATGAAACCAAAGATTCACTTTCTAATCTTTGTTTTTTTGCCCCTAATTTCTACTTTGTTGTTTTGCCCTCCATTTTTCACTGTGTTCTGGAAATGATTTAATTACAGAATAAATTAGTGAGAATAAAATAATAATACAGAATAAAAGAGGGAGAACTGACCTAAAATGTAAGTATAATAACTAGCCATTAATAAAATGAAGAACAGATTTATTTCTATAAGCTGAAAATAGCATGAGCCAAAAGCTAATTTTAATGGTACTGCCTTAGATTTGGCCAAAAAAATATGTTGGGCTTGGAGAGATGGGGAAAAATCATGCAGGTTGATTTTGATGGATTTCACCCTTTCGTTGTCCCCTAGGCATGATTCTAGAAATTAGAGCTGAGACAGTGTATCAATAGCTTGGGAAAGGTAAATCAAGTAGTGTAGAAATTATTATTTGAATGGACATCACTTGTCTGCTAGCTTCCTCCTCTCTTAGGGTACATCAGCCAATACATCTCTTAGGAATATGGACATATGTTGTTTTTACGAATTAGACTTGACACAAAGTTTGCAGAATCAAGGTCAAACACAAGTAACTGTTTGTGACACATTTACTGCTTTTAAAATGGAGAGGTTTACAACACATGAAGGGACGATCAATCATAAATCCCAGGGAATCAGTACCATAAAACTCTGGCTGCCATCTCTTTACAGGGTTCTTGGCACTGTCAGATACTTTAAAGGATTGTGTCTGAAGAATGAACATTTCATTAATCTTATTTGTTTGTTTGCTTGATCTTTTGCAGCAACAGACTGACGATGTGCCAGAGTGCCAATGCGATGTGGTCACGGTGGAGTGCCATGCTAGTGTGGATTTTGCTTCTCCTCTGTTGCTCTGCAAATGTAGTCAACACCATTCTCTACCAGGTGACCGAGGAGCAGCCGCCCAACACCCTGATTGGCAGCTTGGCATCTGACCAGGGCCTTCCAGACACAGGTCACCTTTACAAGCTTGAGGTGGGCGCTCCTTACCTCCGTGTGGATGGCAAAACAGGGGAAATCTACACCACGGAGACCCCGATCGATCGTGAGACTCTCAAGGACTGTCGCAACCTTTTCGAGGGTGATCCTTGTTTCCTAGAATTTGAGGTGTCTATTACAGATCTGATGAAAGGCACAGGACCTCGGCTCATCGAAGGCCGCATAGAGATCTTGGATGAGAACGACAACACTCCACAGTTCTCTTCACCTGTCTTGACATTGTCGATCCCCGAGAACACGCATGTGGGTGTGCTATTCTCAATTCCTGTGGCCACCGACAAGGATTCTGGAAGCAATGGCATCGCCGATTACGCGCTAACGACTGGCCCTGAAGCTGCTAACCTTTTCAGCCTGCAGGTGGCGCAAGACTCAGATGAGAAATTGCCACAACTCATAGTATTGGGTAACCTGGATAGAGAGCAGCGAGATTCATATGACCTCAACATAAAAGTGATCGACGGCGGCTCTCCACCTCGCCAGAGTAGTGCCCTGCTCAGGATCACCATTACAGATGCCAATGACAATGTGCCCAAATTTGAGAAGACACACTACGAGGGTGAGCTGCCAGAAAACAGCCCACCGGGTCACTCTGTTCTACAAGTAAGTCATCTTTTTATATGTATATGTGTATATATATACATACAGTATATAAACTTTCGATCTAAAACTAAACAAATAGAATAGCATGATGCCAGCAAGCGGGTCAGTTCTATCAGAACACACATACTGGCAAAATGTATATACCTTAAATACATTTATTTTACATTATTATTATTATTATTATTATTATTTCCCTTTCTTATAAGGTCATGATGTAAGTTTCGCATTGAACTCACCTATAATCAAGTATATGTTATGCTAAACCTTAAGAAGATTGGGCAATAATGAATGAATAAATGCCTCATTCATTCATTCATTCATTCATTCATTCATAAGTAGTATAGGAGCTGATTTGACAGCCTGGAGATAGAAGTGCACTCAAGCCCAACATACAGAGTCTGACAAGCACTTGTAAATGGAAGTCTCAGTTATCCCAATGGGCTTTAGCCTCGGTTCCCACACAACAGGGTTAAAGCGGAAGAAATGGGAAAGCCAAATCATATTTTCACGGGCAATCGATTGATCCCTCATGGTCCCTTTAAACACAAGCTTTACAAAACAGGAGAGAGGTATTGACTGGCGGTGAGAATTACATTTTGAACTGTTGTGGAAACGAATGCGCTGCTATGATTAGGATAGCCGTGAATGCTGGAAGCTTTCCAAGATCAATCTGAGGCAAGTGTCCACGCAAAACAAAAATTTTAATGACTGTTAATCTGTCAACAATTAATCCATGCAACCAAGTTGTATTCAAAAAGCATGTCAGAAGACTTTATTTTCCTCTAAGTCCTCATAAGCATCCTTTGAAGCCAAAGTAAATAAGCAGTAGTGGTATTAAAACAGCTTAATTTTATGATTTCAGAGGGTTGTAAGTGTTGATGGAGTGTTTTAGCTTGTTCAGAGAAATGCTCTTCAAATACATTAAATAAAATGAATTCCCAGTTTTCATGGCGGATGAAATGGAGTGACTCATATAGAGCAATAATAACTTAAGCACCATGAATAATCTTATGACTGACTCAGATTAAGGCTGTTCTCTATAATACATGGGCTGAAACACCATGCATGTTTCATAAACACCCATGGACAAAAAGAGGAGAGGAACAAGGAAATCTTGATTATTTGAAAGCTTTAATCAAGCCACACTTTGATTTATAGTAGTTTAAAATTATTCCCAATTTCACAATAGACCTGAAGGATTTATACAGTAGAAATCTTTGCCAAGACTGAGTAACTCAAATTGACTTCATCTAGCAAACTACTGCTAATTTTGGATAATTTGACTCAGTCTAATCATGATTAATCCAACTGAGTAAATACATTTCTCATTTCTCTTCTTATATTGAATATTGAATAATAATAAATTGTTTATGCATAATTGTACCACTAATTAGTGAAAGCACAAACTGCCTTTCTAAAATCAACTGAGGTGTGCTTGATATTAAATTCCTAGAAGATTCAGTATATTTATTAATTAGACTAAATTAGTCTTGTGGTTGGATGAGCTTCTGGGTCTTTTTTTTTCCGGTTAATAAAGCATTTTTTTTTTTTGCCATGCTTATTTTATGCAGCTTACAATGAGCTACACCTAGTTCTGATATTCCTGACTACACATTTTAACCCCTGTATTGACTCTGATGTGTAAACCTGTGATTATATAATCTGTTTTGTAAACTGATGTTTCAGTGCTTTGCTTAGTTTCATTTTGTGTTTTGTGGATTTAGGTGAAGGCCAATGACTCTGACATGGGGCCTAATGGAGAGGTGACCTACAGCCTTCATCAGGCACCATCAGCAGTCCAAAGGCTTCTTAGCATTGACCGCAACACAGGCACCATTTTTGTCAAAGGCTCGGTGGATCGTGAAGAAATCAGCATGCTCAAGTTCTATGTCCAAGCTAAAGACAATGGTCCCCAATCAAAAAGCTCCAAATCCCTTGTGACTATCACAGTGAAGGACCAGAATGACAATGCACCCTTAATCAGGATCCGGGGCATTGGTCTTGTGACACATGAAGATGGTGTCGCTAACATATCGGAGGACATGCCTGTGGGCACAGCTGTGGCTCTGGTGGAGGTATTAGATAATGATGAGGGCGAAAATGCAGTTGTGACCTGTGTGGTTGCAGGGGACGTCCCATTTCAGTTGCGTTCAGCTAGCGAAACTGGCAATGACCGCAAGAGGAAGTACTTCCTCCAGACAACCACGCTACTAGACTATGAACGGATCAAAGACTACAGGATTGAAATTGTGGCAGTGGACTCTGGCAATCCTGCACTATCCAGCACAAATTCCCTGAGGGTGCAAGTGACAGACATGAATGACAACTCCCCGGTCTTCTCACCATCCTTGTACCAGGTGGAATTTGCTGAGGAGAACCAGCCAGGTGACAAGGTTCTGGATGTGTTAGCCACGGATGCTGACAGCGGGACTAATGCAGAGCTGACATACAGTATAACTGGTGGATCAGTCCCTGAGGGACTGTTTGAAATTAACCCTAACACAGGAGAAGTACGTGTCATGAGCCAGTTGGACCGTGAACAATTAGATCACTATCAGTTTCTAGTTGCAGCAGCTGATAAAGGTGTACCAAGCTTGAGAGGAACTGCCACTGTTGTTGTTAAGGTGCTCGACAGAAACGACAATGACCCCAAATTTATGCTCAATGGTTACAGCTTCTCAGTCCAAGAGAACATGCCACCCCTTAGTCCTGTTGGAATGGTAACAGTCACCGATCACGATGAGGGTGACAATGCTCGTGTTCAACTCTCTGTAGAACCAGACAATGGCAAGTTTATGATTCAAAATGGAACGTACACCATCCTTTCGACTATTTCCTTTGACAGGGAAAAGGAGAGTACCTACAGTTTCCGACTTAAAGCTGTTGATGGAGGTGACCCACCACGTTCCTCCTACGTTGGCATTACTATTAATGTTCTTGACGAGAATGACAATGCTCCTTATGTCACCAAGCCCTCGAACTCCTCATACAAGTTCTTGAATCCCCGCACCAGCCCAGAAACCCATGTAGAACACGTTGAGGCTGAAGACATTGATATTGGTTTAAATTCTGAGCTGGAGTTCAGTATTGTAGGGGGTAACCCTCATGGCTTGTTCCGCATCTCTTCAGAAGGTGAGGTTACGTTGGCTAAAGAGTTCACACCCAAACACATTGGTCTCCACCGTCTGGTAGTAAAAGTTAGGGACAGAGGCACACCGCCACGCCATACGACTGCACTGGTTCACATCTATGTCAATGAGACCATCGGCAATGTCTCACATGTCGAAGGACTTGTTGGACACAGTCTTTATACGCCACTTGAAATGGACATTGCAGGAGATCCAGATTATTCTCATGACCAGCATAGTAACATTCTCTTTGGAGTCTTGGGCGGCCTTTTTGTGGTCATTCTAATCATTGTGGTGGCAGTGATCATCAGGCATGTGCTGAAGGAGAATAAAAGTGGCTACCAAGCAGGCAAGAAGGAGACCAAAGACCTCTATGCTCCCAAACCAGGACCTAAGAGTAATAAGAACAAGAAGGCAAAGAAAAGCAAAGCTCCAAAGCCTGCCAACCCATCTGAAGAGGACGAGGGGGGAAGTCTTCAAAAAGGCCTAAAGTTCAACCTCATGGATGATAACGTCAACGATAGCCCTAGGATTCACCTGCCGCTCAACTACCCCCCTGGGAGCCCAGACCTGGGGCGACACTACCGGTCTAATTCTCCTCTGCCATCCATTCAGCTCCAACCTCAGTCACCTTCTGCCTCAAAGAAACACCAGGCAGTGCAGGACCTGCCGGCCACCAACACCTTTGTAGGAACCGGGGACAACAACTCAACAGGCTCAGACCAGTATTCGGATTACAGCTACAAGGCCAACTCTTCAAAATATAGCACCAAACAGGTAGGAGACGACTTCGAAAGCATGGCAGCGTACCACAGTCCAGAGAACCACAGAGGGTACCACAGCCCAGAGTACCATAGAGGGTACCACAGCCCAGAGTACCATAGAGGGTACCACAGCCCAGAGTACCATAGAGGGTACCACAGCCCAGAGTATCAAAGCAACGGGTATCACAGCAACATGGTGTGGACTAAGGGCATGTATTAGGCGGGAACTTAATGAATGTCAAACCAAAGCTGCACTGATCACAAAGCATGCTCATCACTTGATTGAAAGAAATTTGTTTTTATTTGTCAATCTTTTTTTTTGTTTTTGCAGTTCTGTTGTATCATTTATATCCCGAAGGAAACATATGATTTAATTTAATTATTAATCATTTAAATGAAGGAGACAATACCGCACATTCTTATTTTTATTTTCTTAGAGAGCCGTTTTCATTTGGACAGTGTTTATTGCTGCCCCTCAAAAGATGAACATAACTACTTAATACCCTTTGAAACACATTTGTGGTGTAATAACCTTCAGACCAGAGTGATGTGCCTTTTTTTCTTTTCTTTTTTTGCCCTGAAAAACAACAAATAATAGCCGTCATTGTTTTGATATCTTTTGTTGGGCTAGCTTCAGGTATTTGCACACTTGTTAATGTGTCAAAATTATTCTAAAAAGCAAAACTTTCACGTTGTATTTTTGCATAAAAAAGAAAGTGTGCTGAATAGAATAAAATACACAGGAAGGCCGGTCAATTAAACTGAACGTATTTGAACGTTTCCATGGCACATTTTGACAGACCTTTAAAAATGTCTTTAATTATTTGGACCTTGTTAGTCAGAGTTCAATTATTTATACAGATTAATGACTGGTATTTCCCACCTTCTTTCTCAAGCTTCATTGATTGTGCATGCAAAAAGTGCCTTCTTTTTGTTATGTTCATAAATGAAATGGCTTAATGCAGATACATTAGCTACTGATGTCAAACTGTGCCATCAAGCATTTTTGAATTAACTGCGGGATTTTAAGTCAGGCTGTGAATAATTCACATTCATTGTAAATAGAAAGCTACTTGACATTTAAACTCGATCACTTTTCTATAATACTGAACAAGAAAACCAAAAATGAGTATAGTTTGTCTTGGATTTTATTAGCAAACCTTTGGAGACAATCATTGGAAAGGGTTTTTTGTTATGCAAGTTGTATATTGTGAATATTAATAACAACCTGTTTGTTTGTGTGTGTGTGTGTGTGTGTGTGTGTGTGTGTGTGTGTGTGTGTGTGTGTGTGTGTGTGTGTGTGTGTGTGTGTGTGTGTGTGTGTGTGTTCATCCCTTATTATGTTTGTTTTGTGGAATGGCGATGAACAACTTAAATAGCTTTATACAGGAAAATGTACTTAATTCGTTCTTAACACACCAAACATGTTTTGATACCAAATTTGTAAATATACAGTTTAGAACCAACTAGATAGATAATAGATCTCAGCTGCTTTGATAGTGGCTCCATCTTTTAATTTTTGTACATTTGATGTTCAAAGTGAGACGCGTGTTCATATTTAAAGCAATAATCACTTGTGTGGAAAGAAGCAATGTTAAAATGATGTCCTGCAGGAGCGGCACGTTTATACAACGCAGCACACACATCATACAAGTTGAATATGACACAACACTTTGCATTCTGTGTAGAGCGTGTATCATCTGTGGAACTGTTTAAAGCTGCAGACATCCCCACTTCTGTTTAATTTCTGTCATGTGTTATTTTGTTTCTATTGATTTGCAATTTGTATTTTGTATTTTTTACAAGTAAAGAAGTTTGCTTTCAATAAAACTTTTGTGAAGGTTTTACATTGTGGATTTAATGTTAAACAGAATCAGTGCATTGAAATTACTCACCAGGGGACACTAATTCTTAAGGTACAGTATTTCATTTCCATATTCCCATATTTATTTATGACATTGCCCTTTCAATGCATCACATTTTACCGGTACCTGTAAACATTCACTTTTTATTTATTATCTGACACCATAAAATGTCTACTTCAAAAGCTTTTTAAAATTCTCACAGTACCAGTGAGCACAGGTCGATGTGGTTGCATTACCGCAGCTTTTATTTTAAGCTGATATCTAGACAAATGGATTGATTGCTTTACTTCTCAGCAAGTTAAGTTTTATAGTATTCACAAAATGCCAAAATGTCCGTTTTGAGTGATCCATATCTTAACACAATTAATACAACACATTTACAACATCACTCCTCTGGGATTGAGTCAAACATGTAGTCATTTGCTTTTTTTGTGTATTTCTGTGTGTTTTTGTTTTTCTCAGTCCTATTGCACATCACAGGAACAAAATCATGTTCCAAGAGGATTTGAGCAGTGCAGACTTGGCGTATCTGAATGACCCTAGAGGAAAGTGAGGTGTTTTATACAGGTCCTGTCAATCAAAGCCCATTTTTTTGGGCCCCATTTTTAGATTCAAGGAATAGGATCAAGGGGTGGTTGTCAAAGGTCTTGTTACGTTTTTTTGTACAATTTGATTGGCTCCTTGTATGCCGGCAGCTAATCTGGGCCACGAAAAAAAAAAGACACACACACACACACACACACACACACACATGCAGCCTTTCCTGCCGCTGCTGAACATTTAAATTCTAGCAGCGTCTGCGCTTCTTAAAAGCTGGACGATTTTGCCCTCAGCTTGCACCGTCACCATGGCAACGGACTGACCAGTGTGTGTTGTATGCTGACTCACAGACTGCTCTGAGTGCAGGTGGGGGAGAGAGAGAGAGAGAGAGAGAGAGAGAGAGAGAGAGAGAGAGAGAGAGAGAGAGAGAGAGAGAGAGAGAGAGAGAGACTAGTAGGGATCATTGAGAGATAGAGAAAACAAGACTTCAAAAAAAAAAAAAAAATAAAAAAAAAAATGTCATTCCACACCATTATTCCATGTACTCTGTTCATGACACCCTAGGTGCTTCATGCTAATGGAAGAAACAGGCCATTCATTCATTCATTTGGTCACATTCCCTTCTATCATGGGCTAGTACTGTCCACTTTACATTTCATTAAAATTAACTTTGAATGTGGTCATATATTGAATATTGGACTCTACTGTACCTTAAGATTGTCATTGTCCCTGTGATCTGCTTTCAATGACAGAAATCAAAGAAGAGGGGATAATGCAGCCTTAAACCAGTTCCTGTATGTGCTCGCATTTCATTTCTATACATTGTTTGGTATGAAAAATCATACAAAATATAGCATACAGTGTTATTTAACTAGTCCGCAAAGTCTTATATACACATTTATAAATTCTACCTTTTACCTTCATAAGAGTTTCATCCTATTGTGCTTGTTTAGCCTCCACTCGGTTCTCCCAGTTGTAAAAACTTCAGTCAGAGCGTGATTAAGAATTAGTGGATGACGCTTTGATGTCGGTCCCTTTCATTTTAGGAAAACATGAATTAAAAGATAAAACAAGAGGCTGTCCATTTGTTCCCGCTTCTTCTCACTCTCGTGTGGTGTGGTCTTGTGACTGTACCTGTTATAGAGCAAAAATCTATTTTTTGAAATGTAAAGTCAATTATGCAAAACAGTTCTGTGGTCTGGGCTGCGGTAGGCTACAGCAGCTGCGAGTCACCCTTTAGCAGCTTCAGTAGTATCTTTATCTCAGCAGTCTGTCCACCTTTCTTTCCTTTAAATAAGCAAATAAGTGCCTACCATTGCTTAGCGCTTAATCAGGCAGAACAAACTCGCCAGTAATAATCGTGACTCATACGGAGACAATATAGCTGAAGGGGGAAAGAGGAAAACAAAATTGTTTCAAAGAAACTCTGATGGAATATTAAGCAACCAGCTTCATTTGCATTATTCAAGTGTTTTAGTTGACAATGCATCTAATTAAAATAAAGAGCTGTTAATTGCGATGAAGCCCCTTTTCCACCATTCACCTTGACTTAAATTTTTTAACACATATAGAATATGGAGAATCATTAGCTTTGCTGTGCCTAACACCAGCAAGAAGCACCAGACTGATAGCATCCTTTGTATGCATTTTACAAGGGAAATTACACCATTTGGAGCGGTGCCGCTAAACTGCACTCTTTGCACTCTTTGTTTTACATGTGCTATTTAATGTGCATGTGCATTTCAAGTCATTATCTCAAAATGATGAGCTATAAGTCCTAATTATTTGATGAAAAATATACATTGACAGTTGAAAAAAAGATGACTTTAACACAAAAACAACTGAGAAAATAAAAAAATTGAGATGAGTCTTTATAATATCAAAATACATGACATAAAAAGTTGATCAAAATGGTCATATTTGACTTTTTATGTAATAGTTATGTTTTCTTATGTCATAATTATCTAAATTTTGACTTTCAGACTCGTACTTTCCCAAAGCATGACTTTTTCTAATGTTGCAGAAATGTGCTCCCACATTTTCTGTCACTGCATCCATTCTTTTGATTTTTGTTTTAGGAAGAGAAGGAAGCATAGATAAGAAATGAAGGCAGTAACAGTGACATATATCTGTGTTTTGAGCTTTCCTTCACGTTTTGTTGAGGGAAGGAAATAAGAGAGGAAAGAAGTGGAAGGAAGTGACAGTGGCATCTGTGCCAGTGCATTGCCATTAAAACAGAATGGAATGGAAGGAATAAAGGAAAAATAAAGGACACTGATATTTCTGCCTTTTGAGGTTTACAAGTTTGTTGAGAAAAGAAAGGAAGGAATGAGTTCTGGATAGCCCTGTTGCTTCATAGCATTTGAGGTGTGAACTTAATGAGACACATAACTAAGCTTGTCTTTTTGTTTGTGTTGGGCCATGTTGACACTCTGTTGTAATATGCTAATTAGATGCCAGTGCCTTTCATAACATGCTTTTTGTAAGTCTTCATGTGCTGTACTCCTAAAATTTGAACGTGGTTCTGCCATGAAGATGTCTCTCTTTCCATGGCTTAAAATTGTGTCCCCTTAGCACCTCTATGTTATTACTGTACTTGTTTCACAAGATACGTTGCTGTCCTGTGGGCTTAAATCTGGGACAACAGTGGTAGACAGGTAGATGGCCATCTTGACGCACACACAAAGGAGTGTTTTTGCCTCTCTGTAATCAGTGAATTCCTGAGAGTACAAATCACTCAGCAAAGGAGAATTACTCTAGCCTTGCTGGTGTGTGAGTGAGTCACAGAGAAGGCACGTGTGCAAGCCCTTCCAGCTCTCTGGGGGAAAGATAAGGGGACACGCATGCACAAAGGTGAGCAAGAACACAAAGGTTCCTCTATGTGGAACTCTGACATTCACTGTCAGAGCCTCTCTCATTAAGGAGCCTGTCTCTGGGCTCACACTACAACCCGACATCAAGGTCGAACACATTAGCTTTCATTTAGCTCCATTATCTAGATTATCTGAGCTGATCTAATGATAAGTATTAGCAAAGTTCAGCTCTGTGGTCAATGTTAAAGAACTAGTCGACTGTTAGTTGCTGCTCAGTTGGGATTGAGGCCATATGGCTCTCTCTGGGCATATGTGTACCATTATTTGAATGGCCTCTGATTAGTGATTAGTGTGTTAGGACATGCTAATTGGGAAATGTTTCCGGTTAGCCTTTAGGGTTTAAGGCTTGGCCAGCTGGGTGGAGACCAAAGGACATGCCAGATTTTTAACCAAAAGTACATACAACTTTTTGCTAAAACAGAGAGCCTATATGTATTATAAGTAATCTCTTTATAATCTTTATGGAGTAATATAAATATATAAAATATATAAGTAATCTCAAATGTATTTTGTCAAGAGGTCTCATTGAAACTGTGCCCCGATTTGGCAAAAAAACTCCAAAGTGCAAAAAACTCCAAACTCCAAATGTGAGCTCACATTTCTTGTCAAATACTTAAGGGTGCAATAGGCGATCTGGGAAATTCTAACTTTAGCCTGCTAGAATTGAAAGCATTCGATCTCACCCTCCCTGCAAATCGCTGTCCAAAGCCACGCCTCCGCCAAAACAAATGAACGCGCACAGAACAGAAGCAGGCAAGACGACCAGGGTATATGTGTATTTCAGCTTTAATCACATGCGATTTCAGGACATAGCGGCAACACAGTCGAATCTCACTGGATTATCTGCATAGGGCAAAGTCAGCTGTACATGGAACTGCACTGTCATACCTGAAATGTAGTTTCTTGTCACTTGTTGTCAGTTCAGAAGGAAAGTTAGGTTGTTTGCCTGCCATTCTCGCTGTGTCTGTACAGTGTATGAGCAACGCACTGATGACATAATGATGTCTGCTGACCGAATGAAATGATTGAACGAACATATTATAAATATTAATTTAGACCGCTTAACATAGTGATTGCTATCAGAATATGAGGAGATTTCAACCAGCATAGCAAAAAATGTTTCTGTAGAGAATCACCTATTGCACCTTTTTAAGTTTAAAAGCTAAAAGCTGTATTTTCAGCAGCCATAACTCCAGTCTGCACTGCAGTGTCACGTGATCCTTCTAGAAAGCATTCTAATAAGATGATTTTGTGGTCAATTATTACTGGAGTTCAATTATTAATAATTCTCATTATTATCAATGTTAAATTAAAATGTTTTGTTTCTTAATACTTTTGTGGAAACCATGATATATATTTTTGTCAGGATTCCTTGATTAATAAAATGTTTAAAAGCACAGTATTTTTTTCTATATGGAAATCCTTTGTAACATTATGTATTTACTGCCACTTTTGATCAATTTAATGCAGTGTTCTCAACTGGTTTGGCCATGAAACCCACATTTTTCCATGGTCATTCCCAAATTTTTAGGAATTTGAACCAAGCTAATTGAATCCTCAAATTGCCACCAGAAGTGCCATCCTTTTTTACTTAACATACACATAAATTGTAAGAATATAACACTGATGAATAACAGTATAAGGAGGTAGGGTAGGCATATTTTTGATTATAATAAACACTTTTTGTTAAAGGCTACTGGTATGAACTCTCCTCACATCCTGATAGCAATCAATAATAGAAGTGGTCTAAATATATATATATATATATATATATATATATATATATATATATATATATATATATATATATATATATATATATATATATATATATATATATATATATATATATATATATATATATATATATATATATGCACTTATATCTTCGGTCCGAATGCAGTGATACAATGGCATACTGTCACCACACATGTATTTTCATACCTCCGTGCACCCTGCTCGCGTACACTTCACACGTCATCAGCGTTTTCCGTGAAGAGTTGTAGACCCAGCGCCACAAACAAACAGCAGCCGCCTTTTACAGTTCCTCCTGAACCAATGCAACAAGTTTATGCTGTGGTCATGCCATGTCATAACCGTAATTACGAGATATGACAACCCGTGACGTTGCACCCGGAGCTGCTCATGTCCTCAGACCTCGGAATTAGACGTTTCAATGTCAACACTATCAACACAGAAATGGATCTGCAGCAGTCAGGTGGAACAACTAACGTTAGAGCTCTGTAAGTCGTTTAAGTTCATTATTATTGTAATGTTAGCGTGCTATGTACTTTGTGACATAATGCAGACTGGGGTTGGATCTTATGCTTTCAAAGCTAACGTTAGCTTGCTATTGCTAGCCTCTCTTTAAATAGCTACCCCAAACTAGTATTTGTTAATACAATGAAGTTTGTAAGTTGGTATGAACCACCACAGTCATCAAATATATAGGAAATAACAAAACAAGTGGAAAATAAAATGGTATTCTGGAAACTACAGTTAACGTTACCATGGTAAACACAATATAACATAAACTAAACTAATAATTATAAAACATATCAAATCCATCCCAGCCAACACACAACGTACAACCTGTGTCATTTATTTGTACATTTTGGTTATTTCTCGACTTGCTAAATGAAAACGTAAACGACGTTGCAAGCTCATAATTTCATTATCTCTTTGTTATAGTGAAGTTATACTATTCAGCGCGCGGCTCCACATTTGCGTGAGCAATTGAGTGGATGGACGGGAAAGTTTGTTTTTCTGAGGTCAGAGACTTTCTATTTCGTTAAGAAAAAAAAATTACTTAAGAGCAATGACACTGACACACAGCCTGACAACATCTCATCTGACAGATAGCAGATCGGCAGATACTGAATCAGGACAAAGCGTTTTTCTCAGGCACTCTTTACTTAAACTCCTTCGGACAGAAGTGTTCACACTCCTCAGATTTCACTCGCGTCTTTTAAAGTAAAAGTCTTGCATCAGAAAAACATACAATTACGCTTGTTTCTGCTGTTGTTTCTTTAACTAGTATTTTTGTGTCGCGACCCACCGGTGGAGAAACACTGATATAATGCATCTTTGCTGAATAATAGTTGTGTAATGGCTGCTGAAAATTCAGCTTTGCCATCACTGGAAGGAATTACATACTTTACATTGTATTATTTCACTATATTACTGTTTCATTGTATATATCATCAAATAACATCATAGTGAGCATAGAAGACTTTTTTGAAAAACATTTTAAAAATATAATTATTTTATACACACACACACACACACACACACACACACACACACACACATATATATATATATATATATATATATATATATATATATATATATATATATATATATATATATATATATATATAACTTAATTATTCCAGTCTCGGTAGTGTACGTACACGCTTAATTTTATGTCTGAATTGTTTCTATTTTTATTTCTATTAAGGGATTTTAGAGATTACATTTGAGACAAAGCTGACATGTAGCCTATTGGTTCTCCTGAGCTATAAACTGAGCATATAAAGTTGTCCTCTGGGGTCTTTCTCAGGTTGATAAAGGCCCAAGCGGTGCATAAAACGTTTCTCTTTATCTCCCTCTCTCTTGTTCTCTCCCCTGTCACTTTACTCTTGTGGGCTGTCATTGTTTCTAGGCGAGGTGTCGTGTGCCGTGTGGTGACTGCACTCTTTGCCTGTGCAACTGCAGAATCCGACTGCTACTCCACTTCTCTCCTCCCCGGAGGCCCATCCACACACCCTGGCATTGTCAGGCAACATCTGCTGAAATTACGCCTGGCTGTCCCCCTCCTGCGCACACACACATACTCGCTTTCCGCACAGACGCTGACAGCGTCCATCTTTATAGCTCCTGACAGCGGATGAATGAACTCGCTTGCGCTTGCTCAACTACTCGCTCAGACAAATACACACACCCAGATGCGCTCGGCTGCATGGACAGAAATTAGCCTCATAATCGTAAAAACGAACATGAAATCCAATCAAACCCTTCATGTGCACAGTCAACAGAGTTTAATCCCTTTATTTATGCATTTGCTAGCTCTAAATAAAAAAAACAACAACAACAAAAAAAAAAAACCCAAATAGAATTCACTTTGCATAGCCATTAAGAGAATTTTAGTCCAATGATGTTACAAAGATTTGCATGGTGTGTGTTTATGGCACATTTAGCGTTCTGCCTCACTGCTCTGCTCTTCTGCCTCAGTAGGCACTTGCTGTTCGCTGTGTCTACAGATCTGCTTTTAATTTCACAATAAGGACACAGAGAGAAACGTAGAGATCCTTCAGAAATCATTCTACTATACTGGTTTAGTAGCCTGACGTCGTCATACTCAGATTCTAGTCAGAATGTGAGTCTGATACTGCTCCATTGAGCTTTCATTATGGGGCGTGTTTCAACCGAACCAGGAAAAAAAAATGCCTCTGCACTCAATTGGATAGACCTACAACCAATCAGAGCAACGGAGTAAGAGACGTATGTTATTCATTCATGTTTCCCATCGCGGTTCTCTGTTCCTCTTTTAAAATTAATGCGCTGTCAATATCTTCTATAACAGACGCGATGGCGGAATCTACACATGATGTTTTATAAACAAAGTTCAGGAGGAGCACATTCAAATAATCAATCCAATCAACCGTCTACGGTCTACACTAGCAGCATGAGAGGAAGCGTATATTTATTCACTGTCAACTCACCTAACATTCCTTGACAGTTTTCAGCATCCCTCCACTCACTCTCGGCTTGTTCTTCCACAGCCAGGAATATGGGGGAGTACTTTGGGTTCCGAGCCCGAAGCCTCTCCTCGGACAGCACGCCAAATATGCATTTATTCAGACTTATTTGTAAGCGTGAACTCGTGAAATCTCAATTCTTCAGCGGCAGTCATTTGAATTCAACCCAAGCGCTCGTTGATGACGTGGATGATTACGTTACCGTTGCTCATCTGTCCATCATCGTATAAAGCCCGCCCTGACAATTTGATTGGTCCGAACAATTTTTGTTCGGGCATAATAGCTCCTCAATGGAACGAGTCCAGACCGAACTTAACGACCTAAAAATTTTGTGGGCGGGGCTAAGTTCGGCTGGCATCCAGGCTACTGGTTTAGTGCACAAAAAAAAAACCTTTTGATCAGATGCATCCTTGCTAAATAAAAGCATTCTTTTTTCTTTTTTTTTAAGTAAAATAATAAATCTTATTGTCCCCACACTTTTGAACGGTCATTTGCAATTGTGTACATTTTTAGGAGGACCCTAGCATATAGGATAGCAGTTAACGCACGTTGACATAAAGCCCCACAACTTTAAGTCTGCGAACCCAATATTTAGAGCAAACCAAGAAGCCATACGGACAGAGCCTAAATGGCCGTAGGTGATTTGGCTCGTATTGCTAGTAAACGGCAGTGACAGAACAGATGTTTTTTTTAGCATAATGGCACACACACTTACATACATACTCTCTCGCATTAAGATGGAACAATCTGGACCCGCATAGAAAGGAGTAAACACGTTGCAGACAGGTTAATGGATTTTGCTGCGGTGAGTGTAGATGCGTGTAATGTGAATTGCTTTGTTGCTTAGTCCTCTGAGCACAGGGTGGGGCCTTGATGATCTTTGACCTGTGCAGTAGTCTCCGGTATGTTGCAGACATCTCTTGTGCCTGTGCCAGGCTGTTAGCAGGTGGCACGGATCTGCCAAGGCGTGCGCTCACTGACCTGTGCTACAACCACCAACACTCGCCGTCTGTGTGTGGGTGTTTTTGCGAGACTGATACACAAGGAATCTGCTGCCCTTTTGTGCTCCTCATAATGATTTTTTTCCAGGTCTTTAGTGTGATTGATGTTGATTCAGAGAGATTCTACTACTGTCTAAAGCATGTGGTTCATTTAAGGCAAACTATAAGGCCAGAAGCATAGTAACACTTACAGGATGTGGCTATCCTGACATGTGATACTTGTGGGTTTTACATTTTCCTGATGGTCACACTAGGTATTATATCCTTTTTATCCTCCTATTTTTGTTTCCGTTTTCGATAAGGCAGTAAGCACTAAAATCTATTCTATATGAATTAGTTAAATTAATTATTAAATAAATTATTGTTTATTTTTGTTCCAACCAGCCATGACTGCAACTAGCAACAAGACATTTGATTGGTCACTTTGTTTGTTGCACCTTTCTGGGTACTATGGGAATTTATTTCTTAATCAGTATTTTTGTATGGTTTCCTCTAAAAATATTAATAAAACAAGGTGTGTAATACAATATTTTCAGATAATAAAATTATTATTTTTAAATGACTTTCCTTGTTTTAAGCAATTATTTGATCAAGTTATATATAAAAATGCAAATCAGTGGTTCTTGTTTCTTTTTTTCTTTTCTTTTTTTGCTGTGTAGCCACACCCACAGCAAATCCTAGTTGGCTCAAAATTCCTTTCCACGTCAAATACATCAAAAAAACTGGATGTGATTTTGTCCTAATATTTTCTTTTTTTTTCGACTGTGGACAGATCTATTACTTGATGCTGCAAACTTGTTGCATTTCTCCTAGTCAGGATGTGGTTTAAAGGATATAGTAAACCGGCCATAGACATTTGTAAACACTTCCTTTCACATCCCCCTCATGTTTTACCCCCAAGATGAAACCATACAGCTCATCTCTGATTTCATGTCTCTTTCTGTCTGTCGCACACAAGTAGACTCTCACTTCAACTCCCTTCATCTCGAATCAACTTTTGAGTGACAAACGACTGGGCTCGGGCATCAGGGCATGTGATTTCGTTGGCATACCTTAGAGGAGCGATTAGTCATGTCTATATTTAACCTAGCTCTGCACTGGTGCCCACCTTTCATGTGCCAACTTGGCAGAGAAAAGAGAAGAGATTGGAGAAAAACGAGAGATTGGAGAAAGAAAGTCTCATAGATAGGATGGAGAGTATGCAACTGCCATCACTGCTGCCTTCATCTGCGGGGTGAGAATTGGTCTTGCGTTCGGCTGGCGTGAGGCAGGCGTTGCTGCATACTGGTGTGTGATTGCAGTCAACGGGGGGTTTGTTAGAGGAATGAGGAAACGGGAAGGGAATCAGAGAAAGGGGGACTGTGATGGGGTAAAGGTTGATTTTTTTTTTTTTTTTTCTCAAAGGAAAATGCATTTGGAGAGTGAATGAAAGGAGCGGGTGAGAAGGTAATGATAAAGAAAGAAGGATTTAACTGGAAGAGCTTGGTGAGAATATTCATCTCAGCATCTGAAAGGGATAAGTTACCCCCCCCCCCCGCCAAAAAAAGGCCACTTTTCTCAGTCTTTTAAAGCTATATGATGATTATACAAATCTGTTTTAAGATGTCTAAGTCCCCTATCATACACCCGACGCAGCGGTCTAAAAACGAGGTGCGTTCAGGCGCATTGTTGGCGCATTGCTAATTTGAGGCAACTGAAATAGACTGCGCCATTGACTTTAGACCAAGTTTTTGTTGGTAAAACAATATTTTACGCAGTACTTTCTTTGTTATTTAAAGGGCACAATACTAATATATGCGCCTATAGGCGGGCACAACACGCACACACTGCTTATTACACACACAGGGACGTTCAGCAGCACACATGCCAAATATTCAAAATAAAAGGATTACAATGTAAAATATTGTTATTGTGTACATAAAGATATGGTGGAATCCGGCCTGTCCCGTAGATGTTCTGTTTGCTCGCTTTAACCTTGCGCACGAGAATATCCGTTTCCTCTCTGGAGACGCGTTCAGTCTTTCCACTTGCAAATTCCATCATGTAAATAACAAATCTTTTTTTAACTGGCTTTTAAATGGAATGGGAGATGAGACTCTGATTGGTTTATTGCACGTTATGCCCAAAACACACCCATTACTCATTAAGAGAATAGGGACAACACTTTTAGACCATGCGCTGGGCGCGCCAACCATTTTACCAATTGTTAAACTAGCAAAAAAGGATTCGGACACGCCCTAAGTGCACTTGTGCCGTACGTTTTAGACCATACGATTAGATTGTTAAAATAGGGCCCTAAGTCTTTATTCATTGATAATCTATTTTGCTAGTGTTGTGACAGGATAGAGATACTCTATGGCTTAATTGATGTTTTGGAATATAGTCCATGAGTCCGACAGATCACTTGTATGGTACTTGCTTTTTTGATATTTTGGAGCTTGACAGTTGTACTCAAAAAATTGCTAGCATATTTTTCAATGAAAATCACCTTCTCTGTTCCGTAGAACAAGGTCAAACACATTTAGAACAATATGAGATTGAGCAAATGATGAACTATTCTTATAAGGTGTAAGAGAGATGGTGAGATGAGGAATGGAAAATTAAGATGGGGTTTTAAATGAACACAAGAGGAAGTTTCTCTTACTCATCTATCGATCTCTCAATCTATCGGTCAATCTTTACCAGTCCCTGTGGGGGTCTTTTTCAGCCTCATGGCAGCACCTATCGACGGTGAGAAAGCCACATACGCGACTAGCCACATATGCACAGTCAGACAACTTTTGCCAGAGTCAGAATTATTATTATTATTCAGAGTCAGAGTTTATTTTTGGGGTAGAATTTTATACGGTTTTTGTTTTTTATTGTTTTTGAGAGAATTTTCTTATGTTCGCCAAAGGCTGCATTTATTTGATCACAAATGAAAACAGTAATATTGTGATTTTTTTTTTTTTTTTAATTAAAATATCTGTTTTATCTTTTAAAAATATCGTTTATCTTTTTTAATATATTTTAAAATGTAATGTATTCCTGTGATGGCAAAGCTGAATTTTCAGCAGTACATGTGTGTGGAGCGAGGGATTGAGGGACAGCATCAGCACGGGTTCGTGTGGGTCATGGTCAATCCGCTCCTCCTTCTGCTTGACCGGACACCACTCTCAGAGAGGTCATTCGCTGTCTCACTACTTGCTCTGTCTTTCAGTCTCTTCTCAACTACTCAGAACTTACGTACAAGTCACTTTCAGCATACCTTCTCAATTTGCTCTGTGTGGGCTCCATTTTATTCCTCTTTCCCTCCATTTCACCATTTCTGGCTGTTGGTCAGCTCCGTTTGTCCACCCCACACAACTCTGAGACTGTTGACTCTCTAAAAAAAAGCACTTTTCACCAGATGTGGCTGGACACAGGAGAGGATACGAGACAGAAGAGTGGGTATAACCTTGGGTTGAGTATGACTACAATGGTTATGATTATGAATCACTCTGACAGGTTAGCTTGAGGTTTTTGGCTGACGAGTTGGAGGTAATAAGTGTGAGTGTGTAAATAAGGCGCAAGATGAATGTAGATGTTTATGTAGATCATTATAAGCATTATCATTATATATTTATTCATCAATATTCCCCTTTTTCAGTTTCATATCTTGTATAATGAATATCCAAGTGCATTTAATGTTTCGTTTGTGTGTGTGTGTGTGTGTGTGTGTTTGCACAGTTGTATGTGTGTGTGTGTGTTGTGTTTGCCCCGGGTCTCTGCAGATCACTTGAGCATACACCTCCTCACCATAACCGCAAGAAGTAGACACTGTCCATCTGTTTATCCACAACAGATCCTCTCAGCTCCTGCTGCTACAAGCCCTGTCATCTGCCTTCATATATGTGTGCAAAGAGCGTACACTAGTTTGCATTCTCTGTATCAAGTTTTCCCCTTTAACTTGCACCTCATAAGGTGTGTGTTTGCTTTGCTGTTCTTTAGAATGTGTGTCAGATTTACTCAAATATTCAAGATATATATATATATATATATATAGAGAGAGAGAGAGAGGGAGAGAGAGAGAGAGAGAGAGAGAGAGAGAGAAAGAGAGAGAGAAATTATCTTAAAAATATTACTTTTATTACTAGGATGCATTTAATTGATCAAAAGTTATACAGTACAGTATTGTAGTATATTGTAGTATGGTATACTATAGTAGATTTTGTGTCATATAATCACTTGTATATAACTTAACTCACTAGTTTAAACTTTTTATTTAATAATTTACGATTGCACAGTAGTTTATGATTCTGTTTTCAGTTTGGTCTCCAGGGACACACTGCTTTTGTGCTTGCTTTTGCTCATAGCTGTGGTCAGTCCTCGCCCCAAACACACACATCCCATCTATCTCTGCACTCCTTACTTTATTTAATATTGCCACTGCTAGTCTCACCTTGAGCTTTCTTCCCTCAGCTGCAAACTGTTTGCCTGAGATAACACAATCTTACAAGAGAGATAAATAAAGAAATAAAAGAGAGAGAGAGAGAGAGAGAGAGAGAGAGCGAGAGAGAGAGAGAGAGAGAGAGATTATTTAGTGATGTTTCTTCACAGCCTCTTCTCACACGTAATCAAAATTCATTAGGCACATTAGTCTTTTCAGCAGGGCACGATGTGTCTTCCTGTAAAGCTGAATCATTATGACACTTTTGTTCTACCATCATTCTCTCTCTCTCTCCTCCTCTCCCTCAAATTCTTTTTTTCCTCTCTGTCTTGAGGGCAGCAGACTGCTTGCATATGCGTGGTGATATGTCAGTCAGCCGTTAGTGGGGAGGTGTAATCTATTCTGTGGATAAAGAAAGAGCGATAGTGAGAGGTGTAGTGAAGAACACAGGGTGTCTCCGAGCTGTTTTACGCTAGTTTTTCTCCCATCCCGGCTTTGAGTAATCTACACTCTCTGTCTCAAGGTCAGCATGCTCTTCAATGAGGTTTTAGCAAAGGGTATACACTTTGTCCACTTTCTGTCTGCATGTGCTGATCCAGGTACAAACCACCCATGCACTGCATGTCGCTTTGTAAAAACCCCTGAATATTCTTTGTCAGTTTCCTGTTGTCTTAAAAGGCCCCTTGACATGGTACGGCATAACCGGGGATTCCTAGTTTTCGTATTCATCAGGAGAGAGGCTGCAGAATGAGTGTGGAACTGAAAACATTACTACTTGTGAAGCTCGGCCACATGAATCCTGCTTTTTTTTTTTTTTTTACATACATGGCTGCTAACAGCATACCAGTTAAGATAAAGATTGTATCCTTTTACTGATAGTAGCCTACTCATTGACCAATTGGTGGACATGATAGATAGAACGATTTTATTGATTGACCCATTTGGAGACCCCACCAATAATTGGTGGACATTTATTTATTTATTCCATTCTTTTTCTTTTTCATGCAGCTACTACTTTGTGTACTAGAAAATAATTAGTTCCTCGCAAAATGTAAAAATATATGAAGCCTAATGTCACCTATCATGTACTGTATAGAATGCCCTTAATTCACTGCGGCAGCCACCCTCCATTTATTCACATTTTCTATTTGTGAATCCTGCAATGTAAAACTGTGACAAGGGCATTTTTTTCACCCCGAAAGAAGACCTACTGGTGACAACCTCCAGCCTTTTTGTGCTGACCCTTGCCTCCTTTTTGGGTGATTCACAGCCTCACTGACCTGGCCATCCTTTAATCAGAGCCATGCAGAAGGCAGGGCACTAAGGCATATCTTTCTCTCCCTCTCATCTACATCCCTTGGCTTTAATCTCTCAGCATTAGGCAGGGTTGAAGGCTAAATGTGTGCCTTGGTCTTAATCACTGCTCTGTCTATTCCTTTCTGCCAGAAATCTGCCAAAAGGCCTGAGCACGACATAGAGAAACAGAAGAAAGGGAGTTAAAGGAGGTCTGAAGCTGTCAACTGGGCATTCAAATTGCACCCTTGTCTATATAATGCACAAAATTCTCCTGAAATCAGTAAAAAAAGAATGGAAAAAAAACCCTGAATTGATTACATATGTAGACCTGGTACGTCTAGTCTACATGAACAGTACTGTAGTATTTGTTACGTCTGTCGAGTCACATTCAGTTCTGAAGTCAAGTTGTGCCGGAAAGGGTGGCAGCTGCTGTTTACAATCGGATATCAGGCCAAACCAGGTACTAAAGCCCTTATTTACTGCCTGATCGTCTTAGCCACCGGTACACACCCATCTCACAAATGGAGCTTAGCAGGAGATTAAGGCATACAAGATCCTCTTTTCGATATTTAGCCAGTCTAATCGTTGCATTAAAACAGAGGGAGAGAGACGCTTCATAGTGTAGCTTCCACCCTTGTTAGGTTTGATCACTCAGGACAGGAGTTGGAGGGGGCGTCTTGCAGTTGGGGGATAGAGATGTACGATTACATGCCTACTTATGTGTGCGTTGGCAGTGGCTACATGCTAGGTCTCGTCGTGTGTTTTTTGGGAGGCAAACGGACAGCTACTGTTTCCTATAAGCTCTACGACAGGGGTCCTAAGGGGCTTAATTAAGGCTGTCTTTAATGTAGTAACGCAGGAGATTAGACAGGACAAAGAGCTTATGGCTATTATCCCTGCTTCAGAAGACACTTCGGCAGCATCCTTTAATTAAGAGAGTGCCACATTCCTTTCCTCGTCCATCTTTCTCCCTAGTCCATCGTGCCTCACTCTTTCTGTCCGTGTTTCATAAAGGAGTGTGTCCACGCAACCGTGGGATTGGTGTGACAGATGAATGCGTCGCGGCTAAGCTTGCCGTTCTTTCCATCTCCGTCCTCGCTCCTCAGCAAGCAGCCTCTGTTTCCCCTGAGATACTCGTAAACACTCATCAAAAACGAGAAGGCAGAAAAAAGGACAAGAACAGAAGAGAGAGACAGATGAGGGAAAAAAAGAGCAAAGCACTAAAGGAAATAATCATAGCCCAAAGAAAATTGAACCAACAGACAATTTAAATACCCCAACAACTTCAAAGTGTGAGTCATGCAGACTTCAAAACAGAAAATCTAATTTCCACAACAAAATCTGGAGCTTTTCTTGTAAGCATTGTTTTTCCTCTTTCGCTTCCCATTTCTCTCATTTTGGAGGGCAAGGGCAGAGGTCTGGGAACAAGAAGTGTGTCAGTCTGATTGCCTGACCCAAGTAATAAATGGAGAAATGAGTTCTGGCCTTGTTGCAGTGTGGTCTATGCCCCGTTCACACATACACTGATTTTATCGTTGGAGGTCGCCAAGTTGCAGTATTAGGGACTTTAAGCAACAGCCTCTGGTGGAACGGCAATGACATTCTGGCATTCTATTGCGCACGCACAACTTTAACTGCTACTTCGCGACGTTCTACTGTAACCGTCCTCTATGGGAGAACAGCTGATTTGCCGTAGTCGTTACTACGTGAAAGATTAAGAAAGTTAATGTTATGTTTTAAGGTATGTGGTATTGTAATTGTTTATTTATATCATTAAACGCCCAAAGCAACCCTCTCTTGCTTTTTAAAATCACTTTCTTTATTTGTATTTTGTCAAATGATTAAATTGTCCCCTACGCCATACTCTTTACTGTTGCTTAGTGATTTTTGCATCCTTTAGCTAAGGCAGTTAACCGTTTACTTCCGGCTGCCGTGGCCGTTCCATCAGCAGCTGTTGATTAAAGTCCCTATTGGTGGTCATTGGTAGGTGTTCCCTAATGTTATTGGTGGTCAAGCAAAAGTTTTCAAATGGAATGTGCTGACAATAAAAATAATGTCATTTGTAGAGGAAACAGAGTGTGTGTTGTACATAATACATAATATCTTGAACTTTTATCAAAGTCATGAGTCAAAATCATGATTTACTCTGGCTGAGTATCAATAGACATTTTCTGATTCACAAACGCTTGATCCAGTTCAATCTGTTTTGATTCATATCCAGTTAATTTGGATATATCAGTTACAATATCCATTTTACTTTCATATGAAAGGAGTATAACTATGTAGCATATATGTTTCCATATTGTGTATATATGTGTAATATACATTTAAATCATTATTAAATATTATCATGTAATATATTGAAATATGAAATGATTGGAACTTGGAAGTAATGATATCTGGATGTTTTTTTTGTAACTAATCGATGGATTCAGTTAATTCATGAAAAATTTGTTAAACATTTTAATGTGTTTTAAAATTCTAATTCATTCCTGTGATGGCAAAGATCATTATCCAGTCATTATTGTCACATGATCCTTTTGAAAACATTATAATATGCTGATTTGGTGTTTAAGAAACATTACTGAAAAAAATTAAATAAAATCTTACTAACATGGTAGCATGTTTACATTAGGTTACAGACAAATCATATAAAAGCTTTATATTAACTTTAACATCCTACCCACAGTATCTCACAGTCTTCTCTCCCATTTTAAGCCGTTAAATTAAACTTCCAGATCGATGCATGTACGGACACCCCTTTAGACATTGCAATGCAAGAGGTCAGAACGATTCGCATTTCTTTCTCTCTCTCTCTCTCTCTCTCTCTCTCTCTCTCTCTCTCTCTCTCTCTCTCTCTCGCTTTATCACCCTTGATCAGCATGTCTTCAATGACTAAAGGCTAATTAAATGTAGCTCCTGTTTGTCACACACCAGAAGTCAATATGTGAAATAACCATCATGCCTTTATCTGCTGCATATAAATGAATGTACGAGCGAGGAAAAGAGGATGACAGGGAGAAAGAATGAGAATTTTTTTCCTTGAAAGAGGGTCAGCCTATTTGTATGAGTGACAGATTGACCTATTCCGCCTTTAAAGAGCTAATGGTGGAGTGTAAGGGGCATAAGTTTGATGTATCGAGCAGAGAAGGAAATTCTTTGAAGACTTCCACCCTTTCAATGAGGCTGTCATAGCATAATGAATTAGGCGAATTTGAAATTCAGTCCTCTATCCATAAATATCAGACGTGGATTTTTTTGGAGCTATATTCATATTTGGCCCCTGAGCAAACCACCACATCATGATGACAGGTAGTGTCCTTGTGTTTGTTATTTGTCTCATCGTCACTGGGAAATAAGCCTGGGATGTCAATACCCACATCTCTCTTCTCTTCTAGAAGTGTGTTTCTTTTCTTCTGTCCATTGTTTTCATGTTTATAAATAAGTTTGTCTGAGGCTTGTCGCCATTGTTGGGGAAAGGCAGTCCATTATTCAAGTGACTCTTTGAAACCCCACAAAACTGCTGGAGTCAGAGTTATTCATGGCCAGCTTTTGTTTCCCCCTTCTCTATCTCTCTCTTTTCTCAAACAGCCATTGACTTCCATCGACATCTCGTGTTGCGGGGAAAAAGCACAGGGTCTTGGGGTGAAAGAGATGTAGATTTTGAAGTAGATAAGATGTGTGTTAAGGAAAGAATGTGCACATACACACACCATAAGGTCTCTTTTGGTTTATCTAGTGAGAGGCACCTTTAGAGCGCTCCGAAGGCTCAATGAAATGCCGCTGTGTGTGACATTTATCCGCACTCTCAGTGAAGCACACTGCTTTTTATGCCTGTTAACTCTGGGCCCTCTGATCTTTACTCTGTCTCAGAGAGAGAGAGAGAGAGAGAGAGAGAGAGAGAGAGAGAGAGAGAGAGAGAGAGAGAGACTCTCAATTTGGCATGATGGTCTACTGTACAAAATCCTAAAAACTGGCATCGGCGGAAAAACATTTGACATTATAAAATCTCTCTACACCAACAGCAAAAGTGCGGTGAAGATCGGTAACCACAGAACCGCGTTCTTCCAGCAGGGCCGTGGAGTGAGGCAGGGCTGCAGTCTGAGCCCTACTCTATTCAACATCTACATCAATGATCTGGCGTCAGCGCTGGAGAGCTCTACTGCGCCCGGCCTCACTCTACAGGGGTCAGAGGTCAGATGTCTGCTGTACGCGGACGACCTGGTCCTGCTGTCCCGCACACCTGAGGGCCTTCAGCAGAGCCTGGCCCTGCTGGAACAATACTGTCACGACTGGGCCCTGACCGTCAATCTGGACAAAACCAGAGTCATGGTGTTCCAGAAGAAAGCCCGATCTCAGGGACACAAACACCAGTTCCTGTATAAAGGCCATGTCCTGCAGCACAGCTCTAGCTACAGCTATCTGGGCATCGACATCAGCGCTTCGGGACGCTTCGGTCTGGCTGTGAAAACACTCGGTGAAAAGGCTCGGAGGGCTTTCTATGCTATAAAGTCACGATGTGGACACTTAAAATTACCCATTAAAACCTGGATAAAATTATATAATTCAATAATAAAACCAATAATTTTATATGGATGTGAAATTTGGGGACCAGTACTAAATTGTAAAAATTGGGATAAAACATCAGTAGAAAAATTACAATTGGAAATTGGCAAAAATATTCTCGGGGTTCACAGAAACACGTCCACTGCCGCCTGCAGGGCTGAGCTGGGCCTGTACCCGCTGAACATCGAGATCCAGAAGAGATGTGTTCAGTTCTGGCATCACCTCCATCAGTCTGACCCAGAGTCAGTGCAATATAAAGCCCTCCTCGCCAACGAAACCTCAGCAGAACCTCATCCTCTGAACACACTCGCTCTCCAACTCGTCCATCAGACTATACTCCCCATCAACCCCAAACCTATCATTAAAGAAATCCACAAACATCTAAAAGACACCCATGATGAAGCACTAAAAGCACATTTTGCCCTCCAGAATAAACTCCAATGTTACTCGACCCTCAATAGAACCACTAAATTGGCCAGTTATCTATTTATTAAACATTTTAAAGAAAGACAAATCCTCTCCAAATACAGATTAAGTGACCATGATCTAGAGATAGAGAGAGGAAGACGTAGACTAACATGGACAGAGAGAGAGCAGAGGATCTGTAGACACTGTGACCTACAGCACATCGAGGATGAGGAACACTTTCTGCTCTTCTGCTCTAAATACTCCAGTATAAGAGAAACCTTTCTGCCCAGATTTGAAATCTTGATTCCATCGTTCTTTGAACTGAGTGACGCTGAGAAAATGTTCTTCTTACTGGGAGAAGATGATAGTACAGCTGCACTCGCGGCTAAATATGTGTTAGCTATTCACAACGCCAGAGTCAGCTAATTCTCTAGAGAGACCCACTGTATTTATTCATTTATTAGGATAGATTGTGTTTATT